>NW_011499894.1:35580-55092 GCF_000495115.2 Populus euphratica
GCATCTCCTTGATTATTCAAATTAATAAATCGTGAAACACGCCGTGTATATATGCTAGCATCTCCTTGATTATTCAAATTAATAAATCGTGAAACACGCCGTGTTCTCAATTCCTGTGCACATGAGAGTTTGCATCATCAATCTCCTGGTTCATCATTCCAAGGCCCTAGCCCTTGAAAATGTTGGGTTGGATGCAACTGAGACAGGCAACTGGACTCTTGTGCCGATGGTCTTGACTTGGAATTATGGACTGATCCAAAGTGTTATTGTTCCTGATAAACATGGGATGCAAGACCCTAGCTTGGTGCATATTTTTTCGTGCTTCAAACTGCATCATGGGCTTCGGCTACACAAGAAATTGAAGTGAAATTTAACTGAGAATTGGTGGGTTATCTTCCATGAAAGAAAATCTAATCACTGTTTTCCAAAGGGGCTGCATGATAGTTTTGTTTCCATATTGCTCTAAAACAAAGTAGTTCTGCATTATTGTGATGCTGACTGGGCTAGCAATGAAGGATTTGCACTTCCACATCCATCAGGAAAACGTTCGTTCGTGTGTCCCAATCAATATTTATGGGGCTTTTGGAAAATAATATGTGCTCTTCAACATGATTGGAGTGCTTACTGCAATATTGTCCCCCCATTTTGGCTTTCTTTCAATGGATATGCCTTTTCAGTTATCTTCATTTTTCTTGTCCGCTGTTCCATCAGCGTTGGGGTCTCGATCGCTAGAAAGCAGCATGCTATCATTAACGTTTGGAAAAAAAATTCTTAAGACATAAATTAGGGTATTGTATTGAGTTATTTTCTCCCTGTTATCATCTTAGGTTAGAATTTAAGGAATCATCTGAAGAATTTTCTTAATTTTTTTATGGATACACAGGTCTAGATATGAGTAGTTGGCAACTCCTTAAAATAATCTAAACACCAATCTACACACTTGGAATCTCTAGAATAAAAGAAAAACAACAAAGAGTTTAAACAAATTAAAAGTTTTTTTAAAAATTATAGCAACACCTTCTCTAATTTGAAAATCATCCATATTAACCAACTGCTAGTTGAATTATTATATAATTGGACTTGATAAAATTTAAATATGATCTAATAGTTATATACAAAGTTACAAGTTATTTCATTAAATTTATTATTCTGCAAAATTCAAATCTCCGTCTTAAACTTAATCATGCATCTATTTATAAATATTTTTATAAAATTATTTATATAACCAACTGTATCAGATCCACGATTAAGTGATAAGATGACCCATATTCATGTCTAAAACCAAATTTTAAAGTATTAATTACCCATGATTTGATGTGCGGAAACTTACTGGTATCTAAAGAAAAAATAATTCAACTATTAAAAGTTTTTCATGGCCACTATAAATAAGTGCAATATGTTACATGCTTCACTATTGTTTTATTGGTCTCTACTGACAACTTTTTGTTCAGTCATCATTAATCCTCCAGCATTTGCTTTCAATTAAATTCTTTTCATCAATTTAACATAGAGAATGACATAATTTGGCAGAGATTTCCCTCAAAAGAACTCAAAATACTGCCACATAACTTGAATCAGAATATTGTTTGCCATGATTGTTGAGCTAGCAAATGGGACCTTAGGAAACTTAATACACAGTTTGATCACTGTATATTTTCTTCTTATTCTTGAACTTTTATGCATCATTATTGCTTTCTTTGAGTACATAAACCCGTACCCATAATTTCCTACCAGCTTGCTAATGATCCTATTGCTTTCCCTTTATGAACTCTAATTAAGATGCATGGTAGGCATAAGATGGTGCTTAAAATCAGTTGATGTCAGATGTCTATTATGCATCTAATTAGATCATACTGTTTTCTTTGGATCCATCTACATAAGCGCATTGCATCTAATTAGATCATACTGTTTTCTTAAAGCTGGTTTTAAAACAATCAATAAAGCTGGTTTTAAAATCAGGTGGTTTGCTCATAGAGCTTCAGAGAGAGGAGTGGAAGAAGAAAGGAGAGGAGAATTTAGATGAATGGTAACAGAGACAGAAAAGTCTCCATTTGCTTTTCAACAAAATGGAATTCTTTTCTTCTTCTTCTTTTTTTTATTTATTTTTTAAAAACCTTAAATAAATTCCTCTGCGTTTTATGCCAATTGTTTTCTTTCTAATCCTTGATATCTTGTATAACATTATCTTTTGTTTTCTATCAATTCGAGAATAATTCAGGAAGATTATAGCTAGCTAGCTACCTAGAAAGAATTGACATAAAGGAAAGGTGTTTTCATTGACAATGAGAGTAACCATGGCTTACGCCAAATCCATATACGATACTCAACATGTATAATGAGCAAACATTTGTCAGTTTTCAATAATTGCTTCATGTTAATGTCTACGTTGGAGGTGATCATGTTGAACCACAAAAACATATATACATGTTGAAATGGAGTGGTTTTGGGAACCTACTAAAAAAAATGGGGAGAGAAGAAGATTATTTATTCAAATATTTGCATAGAAAATAACCTTTCTTGTAGAGAAATTATTAAGCGAAACTAGTTCACCTACTATGTTCAATAAAATTTCTATAAATCACATTTAATGGCACAATGATATTGATAAAATAAAATAATTTTATTTATTTGGTCCACAACCTTAGACAATGAATTAGGTTTATATAATAATTAGGTCCAAATATTGTATTTTTTCAAGCTAAATATTCACTTTCAAAGTTAAATAAAGTAAAAATAGAGAATTTTATTTGAAAAAAAAACAAAAAAAAACTGTTTATATTATGCAATACAGTATCATGAAACACAATTTTATATTCAGGGTTGTAGAGATTGATATTTAAAATATTTTTATTTAAAAATATATTAAAATAATATATTTTTAATTTTTTTATCTTAGCATATTAATATGATTTAAAAACACAATAAAAAAACTAATTTGAAGCTAAAACTAAAATTTAAATTTTTTAAAAATATAATCCAAACACCCATCTCAACAACTTGTATTTGAATTTTGGCTCATGATCTACCGACCATAATTTTGTAGCATTCTTATAGAACTAGTGCCTGTCCATCCATGATGGGTTCCTTACTTTAAGAAAATATAGTCAAAATTAGTAGTATGTATTCTCGTGATGAAGAAAAAAGAAGAGTGCGTATTCACAAAGTAAGAAGGGCAGATAGTACATAAATTAAGAACACGTAATTTCACTAACCAAAGCCAGAAAATTCATCTCCTTTTCACTTGAAAAGGAAAGGGGACCTGGTATTCTCAAAATGAGTTTCACTCGTACAAGTAAAGACTTCTATGAACATCAATCAATCAAATTAAACCAATATGAATTGAATTGTTTTACCCTCCTGCTTTCCATATCTCTCTATCTCTGAGCTTCGATCCCTCCAATGACTTGAAACATACGAAAAAAAATATTTTTACCTTTTGTTTTCCTTTTTTGAGGAGGAAAATCAACAGCTTGTTTTTATTTTTACTTCGATTGGAGTAAAGAGTGTGAAGTGAATTACCTAACTGGCTGCAAAGAGTTAATAAGAAGTAATTATAGCCTATTAAAAATAAAGTCAAGATTGGTTGAAAGAAATATGTGATTTGTGTGAGCTCAAGCCGTGTACCCCATCTGTGTTGAAAGTGGATGAATAGTAAATCGTACCTTTTCCTTCTTTTTTTTATTTATTTATTCTTATTTTATCTTCCACTGAGTGAATATTTAGATTAATTATCTTTCAAATTTGGACAGCACATGCCATCGCATAGAGATTTTTGTTTCTTAAGAATAATCATGGTTGAAGATGTGGAATTAAAGATTAATTAACTTGAGATCGTGGTTTATAAATAGCATTTGCATTAAAAAAAAAACTACTATCGATGAGAGTAACATCACAGTGCTACGACTGCCATAATCAGTAGTTATAAACTCATCTCTCTAATATTCATGCTTTGGTTATGTAGCAATTAATTGGTCATTTACTCCCAATTTAATTAGCCTTATGTTTTTGTTTTTTAACAAACAAATAGTTTTTTTGGGCCAACTTTTCTTGGTGAGGATCTCTTTAGTCCAATCAAAACCAGACTTTTTACATCGATATATGAACCATTCATGAAAATTAACTCTGCCTTGAGTTCCCAGTAACCAAGGAGAGAGCACACCCTTACTGCCATTCGTATGTTCATCAACATTTGAATATCAAAAACATCGATCCTCACTCCACTCCAATGTTTCATATGACAATCCTTACAATCGGGTCCTGCTAAACCCGACAGAATATCAATAATGTTTTTTGGCCATCATCAATGCATTCAAACCTCATGAAGATTCTCTAAGACTATTTGGCATGATATTCTTCTTAATTTTTTTCACATTAAGTAAATGAAACTAAAAATTAAGAAAGAATACAAGGGACCTGAAAAGAAAAGAAAAAAAACAAAACAAATGGGAGATCTAATTAGTTAGTACAGTTCCTGTTACATTTAGAATTTCTTAAAGGATTCAAGCTTGTCTAGTGAAATTTCTAACTAAGACTTCAATCAAAAGACCAAAAATGATGTTTTTCTTAATATTACATAAAATTAGATAAGACTTCAAGACAACCTTAACCTAATAACAAATACAATGATGATTTTAATTAATTCCATGAAGATAATAAGTTGACATTTAAAGGTGAATCATTCCTTATTCCTGTGAACATATATATAGTAACATATATTCAACACTTCATGTCTACAAAGATATATATTCAATTTCATGGATATTACAAGTTTAGAGTGTTTTTTTGCTTTTGCCTACCCTGATTTCTCTGTTTTAGTGTGGTGCGCGATCATGTTTCTTTACTTGTTAAGATGCTAAAAGCTGATATCTGAAAAGGTCATGGATAGCTCATATAAGTGATTATCAAATTTTGATTCGGTTAGGAAGAGAAAAGATAGAAAGAATTTAATTTAATTCAAATTTAGATCAAGGTAGAAGTTCACTTGGCAATTCATCCTGGTGTGTCATTAAATTTGCATTTTTTAGTTGCTATTTTGTTATTTTTGGTATCAATTCTGTATCTTTTTACTATTTTTTGTTATTTTTGATTTTTTGGTTTGTTGATCATTTCATTTTATAGATCTGGTAAACTTGAACAGTAAGTAGATTTTTTATGTTCTCTATGATTTTCCTTCCAGATCTAGGCATCTTCTAATATAATATTATACTTCTAAAAAAAAAAAAACAAGATTTTGATCTGCCATGTTATGGGTCTTTCTTTCTTTTATTTTTTTATCAAAAAAAAAAAGAAAACCTAATTTTATAAGCCTTCATAATTGATATCATATGAATCCAAGTCCGAGCTAGAGCTAGCCACATAAAAATAATGGGAACTAGATTGAACTAGGAAGAGATGTATACATTGTCTTTTTTTTTAGTAAAGAAAATTATAAATGAATTAGAGTAAATTAACTATGGATTTCAAATGAAACAAGAAGCAACCAAGACACTCTAATTTTCGGCTATTAAGAAGAAAGATTCAATTGTCAACCCTTTGATGCTAATAGCAAAATGCTATGCTAAATAAAATCATTCTAGAATTCTGTATAAACAAATGTGGGAATTGATAGTGTACTTGCGATAGAATGGCTAAAGGCTATATCTTCTGCTGTGAGAGTAAAAGGCAAGAAGGCGAAGATAATCTCTATTGCCCCAAGATGCCTTCTGTTGAGACTCAGATTTGAATAAAAATCTTGTGACCCCTTCCATGCCAAACATAGGAATATTATATACCATTGAAATCTCACATTTCTATCCATTTGAATCCAATTACATCTCTCTTGACAAATGCGTTAAAAAAAAAAAAACACTAGGGACTAGGACTTGCATAAGGTCAGCAAATTAAATGTTTGAATAAATTCACATTAAATGTTTCACCATGCATGCCCCATTCCTGATGCTCAAATATTTTCTTCAGAATTCCACATAATTTCATTAAGGCTATCTATCTAAATATAAACGTCAATAAGGAGTATAGATATAGTGCTGAAAATTACATTAAGTCACTCACGTAGTAGCTAGGTCATCTATAATTAAACTAAGAAAAGAATGTTATCAGGTCTTTTACAAATAAAAGAGGAGCCACTCAAGAACTTATCATCATGAGCAAGTTGAAAGCAGATAATGTTCATGACGTTGCCTCAGAAGATCAAAATCTACTAGCAAAATCAAGCTGACCTTTGAGACCACTGAGATGCTAGAATATACCATCCACATGTTGTCACAACATTATGAAAGGAAAATTTAAAGTAGGTTAAAGAAGATTGAAGAAAATTCTCCTTTCTACTATGTTCCATCACATGGTCGATTCATATACGAAAATCCAAAACTGGGGGGTAAAACTCTTAAGTGCTAGAACAGGCATGAAGCTTCATTGGCTGGGAAACATGCATTTTGATTTTTGACTATTCTAACAAAGAATAATGAGTGGCTAACAAGTGCTGATTTAACTTTTATGACAAATTCCACATCAAAGAATGACTATTCTAACAAAGAATAATGAGTGGAGTGCTGATTTAACTTTTATGACAAATACCACATCAAAGAACACTTGAATATAAGAAATAACTTTGAAATAAGTAATGGACAGCATTCAAAAGAGGGAGGTCTGGCTATGAAGTAAGCCCAAGGTTTATAGCACGCAACTGGCTTAAAAAAAAGGAGGGGCTGAAGGAATCCCAAGACTGCAAGAAAATAGAGTAGACGTCAAGGATGATCAGCAAGGGAACAACATACCCATTAGTTTAGAAACTAGTATATTAAAACCATCTAGGGTTTTAGCTGTAAGTCTCTAGGAGTTACTACAAGAGACCAAATAAGGCAAGGGGGACAAAAAAGAGGATTACCTGAAGGGAATCCTCAATTAGATAATACGAATATATTAAGCTGTCCTGTGTAGTCACACTCGATGCTGCATTCATGGAGGACAACCGATCAATGTGTACATGACCACATGATTTTCTTCTAAATATTAATTAAGACAAAACTGCATCCAATCAAGCTTTATCGAAAGCCCATGAATGCTTAGAAAAGAAACGTGAAAGAGAAAAGGGACAGCTCATTTCCCCCATTATAATATATATCATCCAAGTCCAAACAAAGCCTATGATGAACTAAAGAAACCCCACCATCAATATTAGACACCAAAATCTCCCTTGTAATTTACGTTTCCTAGCTATATTTTAAATGACTCTTATTGTGTAATTAAATGTTAGCATGGGTCAGTTAATATTTTTTTCTTAATTTACTATATATATATAATGTTTAGGTGATTGGGGGGGAAGGAAGGAACAAGAAAATAAAAGGGCACGATAAATAGACCATGATATTAGATACTATCAATAAATACAAAGGAGTTGACAGGCCAGGTTTGAAAAGATTGACCTGCGTCCCTCTCTCATCTCAGGAGAGCAAAAACTCAGACTCTCCTTGTCTCATCCCATGAGAGATCAGAAGAGATTTATCCCATCTCCAATGAAACTGCACTTCTCATATGATGAATCATTGAAAGCCTACAAAAACCAAAAGAAACACCCCAAACAGAACAGAGAGAAAAAGAGAACAAAAAACAAAAGGCAACAAGTGAAAGAAGTGATTGAAGATTGATGACCGGGGGGGGGGGGGGGGGGATATAATCCAATAATAATCTTCATGAACTTTCATGAAGCATTTTACTTGCCTAACTCTCCTGATCCTCCACCACTGCTACATAATTATAAAGAGAGAGCTTAGGTAGGCTGAACTAGAAGTCATGAGAGTGATGGCGGTACATTGTTGGATCATGTCGACTCATTGCATGATGGTCTCTCTGGCTGCTATGGCTGCTATTATGTTCATCACTCATTGGTGGATAAATAGGATTTGAAGTAGTTGCATTCACACTCCCTTCTTCACGTGAAAGAACCGAAGCTGCGGATTGGACAAGCTCAAGACACAGCCTTAGCTTGTTGGGCTCAATGTGAACTAGACCCGGGACTGCCCCCTTGAACAAGAAATCTGAGGTTAGTGTTCGAAGAATGTCAAGAGGGGTGATTCCATCGACGGTTCTAACATTAGGGTCAGCATGGTGATCAAGAAGTACTGAGACCATATCCGGTGACACCATTTCTGCTGCAATGTGAAGTGGGGTTTTCCCTGCGGGTCCTGCCGGATAGTTAACATCAGCTGCACCAAGTTCAAGCAAGGCTTTGACCACTTCTCGGCTACAATTCTCAACAGCATAATGCAAAGCCAATGCTTCATTGAGATTGAGGCCTTCTCCCATTACCATAAGCTTAACTAGTTCAACATCAGATGAGTCTAATGCCCTTTTCATTCCTCGAATTTTTTGGTCCTCAAGATCAGCAGCTGCAGTAAGATCGTGGAGATGGTGGTGATGGTGAGGCATTAATGATCTACGAGCAATGGATGATTTGAGTCGTAGTTCTTCAATTTTGGCCACAACATCAATTGGAAGGTGTTTAGCTAGGACTTCTGGTGGTAGGCCTGATTTGGCCACAAGATGGGAGCAAGTAGTCCAAAGTTGGTGCATATCTTGCTTTCTTGAAGCTATAAGAACCTTCATCACATCCTCAATTGAGGCCTTATCTACCATGCTAGCCAATTGCTTCTGAGGAACAGAAAACAAGGGAATAATAATTAGCATTGGTAAATGGATTTAGCTGCAAATGGAAAATTTTTCTTTACGATCAATTGCATTGAGTCCATCCTGTTTTGGTGTCTGATGGGATGTTTCATGTAAAAATTTTGTTTATCCTGTCCATCTCTTTTTCACAATCCTATACCCAAATGGGGAAAGTGCTTGTTTGGCATAGATTTGGTGAGTGAGCATACTGTGGAAGACAAGACTGGAGATGAAGAACTAAATTTAGAAAGTCACAGCTATATGTACAGCACAAAGATTGAAAATCTCAACTCCAGCAACCAAAAATGATACATGAAATCAAGAAAAAACTCTTATCTAACATGGACAAAATCAACATTTGACTTAAATGAAAATAGTGCTATAGTGTTTGATAACTATATATCAACAGCAGAAAGAACAGAAGTTAATGAGATGAAAAGTAGAAGAAAAGCCCACAAAAACTGTTAAGAGAAAATTGAAACAATTATTGAATTGCCCTCTCCAACTACAAAAGAAAATGTCAAGCGACTTAGTGCTTGAATATAAAGCACTATAAATGAGTGTGGGATCAAACACAACTGCAACTGAACGTTAGCTAGGTAGAAACCAATTGAAATATCACACAAGACACAACCCCTCAGCATGGGATAGTAAAATCTCCCTCACAACAAACAAAAAAGAAAAGAAAAATAAAAAAACCCAACACAAAAACGCCTTCCCACTTCCCAAAAACCAAAACCAAAGGAAAAACATAAGAGTACTAATCTACACACTCATCAAGATTTTGAAAGAAAAGAGAGGAGACAAAGGGAGAAGAAGTGAAGAGAGAAAGAAAATCTTGAAATGATCATAACGAGCTGCTATATATGACTGACTACAAGGAAGAAAGACCTGAGTGAGCATTGCAAGCTGTTCGACACCAAAGTATCTAGCGGCAGCAAGAGTGTCAAGAGCAAGATCAACGGCTGAGGTGCAATGTGTATGCCAACACCCTCTCTCGCCACAATTAGGCCTTGGCTCATGTTTTTGTGGCACAATAGAGACTTGTCCACTATACAAGAACTGTAAGAGCAACAAGAACACTTCATACCCCACAGAGTTAACTGGTATCACATTAGACCTTGAACCTGGTGATCCAACCAGGTTTATCCTTGATCCAGATGGGTCTAACCCAGATGGTGGGTCAGGTCCACAAAAATACTTCCTGAAAAACAAACTTCTTGCTGCAAAAATACACCTGTGAACATAAACTAACCGACCCTCTACGATGGGTCTAACCCAGATGGTGGGTCAGGTCCACAAAAATACTTCCTGAAAAACAAACTTCTTGCTGCTAAAATACACCTGTGAGCATGAACTAACCGACCCTCTACGCTGAAAGTTACATCAGAGAAAGCTTGGCCATTGATTAGAAGATTAAGGTAGTCTAAAGACAGAGTTCTTAGAGAGTCTTCAAGAGTCATGTCTTCAAAATGAACAAATATATGGTTTTGTTTACTAGCTAGGGTTGCCTCGTCCTCTCTCTCTCTCTCTCTCTATATATATATATATATATAATTATATTATAAAGAGCAAGAAAGAAAGAAGAGAGAGTGAAGGCTGAAGGACAGTTAACAAGAGGAAGAGAAGATAGGAAGACTTCATTTTTTTTCCTGTGTTCTTGCTAAGGATGATGATGGGGTTAGTGTGTTACTGTATATTTGTGAAAGAGAAAGAGATTCTTTTCGCTCTCGATGGAGAGAGGGGGGGTGCAATATGAATGGCTATTCTGGGCGGCTGAGGTTTTTAAAAAAGGGGTGAAAAATAAATAATAATGATGGGATTTATTAGAATTATTAATATTTAATTATTGAGAGAGATTTACTGCTTATGATATATACTTAAAATAATTATGTGGAGGTACGAGTACATGTAGTTTTCTGAGCAAAAACTACACGCAAATGCAAAATGATACATATACATATACATATATATATATATATGACTTAAATAAGGGTGTTGACTATTGTAGTGATGGGACCATGTTCATTCATCTATTTTTAACAAATCACTTTGTTTGTATATGGTTGAGGAAGGAACAGCAATTAGTTTAATTGTAATTAGAGACTTTTAAAATCTCTTATAAGTATGCTTAAGTCATAAAAAAAATGTAAGAGTAACTTCAAGGAATTGCCTTGCTAATAAAGTAGCTATGCATTCTTTCTTGACTTTCTGGATTCAAACCATGAGACTGGTGTATCGTCGAGGAATTGTTAACTTTTTTTAAAATTAGTTTAATTACATTTAGAGGATTTTGGATTCTCTTACAAATGTAATTAAAATCATAAATATCATAAAAAATATTAAATTTCTTTCAATAGGTGCTAATGAAGTATTTTTGAAATTATTCAGAAAAAATTAATTATAGTCTTGATTAACATGTAAATTAATTTTGAAAATATCATTTATCATTGAACAATTATATATATATATATATATAAGAGTCAATGACATAGTAGCATAGCTTACCTTCATAATTATTTTGTTTAAGTGATTTTTTATTTAAGATTTCTTTTTTTATTGAACGAACCATAAACCATATAATAGGATATACTTTCTTAATATTTATAAATCTCACTTCATTTTTTTTTAGAATTTGAACTTCAAATCTATTGATAAAAACCTCGAAGTTCAATTGATACGGTATCCCTCAAAAATAAATTACCTTTATAATATAAAAAATAGATGTGAAAGCTCTAAACATACTTAGGAATTAATATAATACATAGAGAGTGAAAAGGTATCATAAGAAAAATTAAATTCTTACTTTTGTGGTCAAGATGCGATGGGGTTACCTCCCTTCATTTTGACTGGAATCAAGGCCTTTTCTATTCCTATTCCTTTTTATTTTCTTCTTTAACAGTATAATTTGCCTTAAATCGTACTTCATTCAGAATATATACATACATACATACATACATACATACATACATATATATATAGAGAGAGAGAAAACATGACTTCGTATTTTTGGCCCTTTGTGACCAATCTCTAGATTATATAAACTCAACTTGTAAAATAAAAATATTTATCAAGAGGGAAAAAAGAAAGAAAGTAAGAAAAGAGTATGCTCGTCAAAAATACTTGTGCGATCTTCACTACACGAGGCCTTAATATGTGCACCTTCGCAGTATGATCGTGGACTGAAAATGCAGATCAAGGGCTACAAAATGTTCTCTGCACATCGTGCATTAAAATAGTTTAAATTTCTCAGTATATAAATAAACATATAGATAGAAATCATTTGTTGATTTTCAATTGTTATTATTTATTTATTTTGGATTATTTGATATCTTATTTTTTATCCACAAAAGACAAAAGTTATAACTTCAAAAAGAATCTGTTCCTGTATTTTCTTAATGGCCAACCAACACTTATTATTTTTTTTTAAAATTTTTCTTGTCAAAACTCTCGGGGAAACCACAGATTATCCCTGCAGTCTGTTGATGTTAGCAGAGACATGACAAGAATCCACATTGATAATCTATTATCCAAAATCAATCCCAATTAGATTACATAATAACTAATTAACTGTTCCAAATATTCACTCTTTGCCTATTTTAAGGAGTATGCCAATGAGTTATTGTTGTCAATCTTCATTTAAGCATGAAGATATGGTGGTCTTTGGCAAAACCCCTTTCCCCGAATCTCTTGACTCGCTTAATCAAATTGAGGACCCAATCTAGCCCGCTAGGATGGTTAATACAACATTTAGTATCATAATTTCTCTTTAATTAACCACTTAAGATTCCAATACATAGCAAATTGAGATTTTTTTCCATTTTTTTTTTATTATACCAAATTCAAAATCACCAGGTGCAAGCAACATAAATTATCAATAGAGGGTTTAGGCTTAAAATATTGAATCAAGGATGATCATACATACATTTCCAACGAGTCCATGTATTGGGAATCTCAATCATACTTTTTTCATAACAAATCTTGTGACATTTGATTGTGTTTTTTTGTTGCAATTAAATAATGATAAGTCTTAAGAACTAGCTATGTAACATAACGAAAATTAACCTAGCTAGTAAGAAGCTAATTTATTACATGAAAAAGGCACTATCCTGGTGGTGTTGTGCGTACCAACTGCATAGCCTTTTTCTACAAAGCATCGAATTATTAATGATGGCAGAAGAGTAAGGAAATTAACCTAATTACTTGTATATACTTAATTAAATTACAATATTTATCTTACAAATGACTAGGAGGAGTTCTACAAAAGCTAGCCTCATGAGGGCAGGAGGCAGGGGCAACAAGATACTCTAATGTATTTTATGGAAGACAAGGTGAATGAACATTAAACAAACCAAGCTAAAAAGTGAATATTAATAATGATACCTAAGAAAGGTAACCTCAAAGTTAGTAGGGAAAAGTTTCTCCTCAATTTTTTTTTATTTACCAACCACATGCTCTAAACACCATCATTACATTGTCACCACCACTACTATATGGAGGTGAGTGAGAGAGTAAAATAAAAATAAAAATAAATAAATAAATCAACACAAGAACGTATTGGTGACAAGGACTCGTAATAAGGAAGATGGACAAGAAATGAAAACGATAGAAAATAATTGAAGAAGTGGCATGTGACCTTCCTTCTAGCTAGATAGATGTAAAATGTGGACTTCAAAAACATGGAATTAAGAGGGTGGGGGGGGCTGGAAATTGGGCTCTTTGGAAACCGTGTCGGCCGGGACTTGGGGGTTCATGTTCGTAAATATTGGGACTAGTGCCCAACATAATCAAGTTTAATTAATAATATTTTGAAGGGGCAGGGGCCCGACCTCCTGCACGTGAGACAAGACCCGGCACGTGCACAGGCATAAAGAGTGTTTGTTTTGTATACTATTTACTTTTTCGTGTCCGTTCTCTTGTTTGTTATCGTCGTTATGTTATTTAAAAGTATATTAAAAATATAATGTTTTTATTTATTTGAAACTAAAATAATTTGAAAACATTTAAAAAATTACTATGAAGTAAATAAAAATTTAATTTTTTTTAAAAGCACTAATACCAATCTATGAGTTATGTTTTTTTATTTATTTTTTTAATTTTATTACTTTATCAATTCAAAATCATGAAGGAAACTAAGAAAAAAAATCATTGATCTAATATTTTTTTAATATCAAATTAATGTATTATTAAAACACGTAAAAATACAGTTGGAAACGCAGTGTAAAAGAAACTCTTTAATAATGATTAATGACTCGGTGTTGTGCGGTAGGCAAAAGAAAGCAAAGGGGAGAAAAGTAGAAGAAGGTGGCTGTTGTTTTGCCCCTTTTGTTTTGCTTTGATATTATTATTAATAAAAATTCGACAAGGAAAATAAATAAAAATAATAATAATTATTATTATTATGGAGCAACAAAATCATATTGATTGACAACACATCCACTGACTGTCTTATGATTTCAAGACCCTCGATTTGACGTTTGACTTGTCTTTTCACTCTTCACCTTTTCCTTTTATTCTCTCTCTCTCCCCCTCTCCCTCTAGCTTCCATGACAAGAGTTTATTTACATTACACAACCTCTGTCCAAAGACCATCTTCACACTTTCTGTAGCTCAGTCCTCTTAGTTAGGTAGCCATTAGCTGCCCCTCATGCCCCAGGCACAACTGCTCAAGTGCGTGTCTGGTAGTCTACACTAAATTCTTTTACTTTTTTTAAAAATTTTTTAATATATTAATATATAAAATGAATGAAAAATATTAAAAAGCACATTAATTTTGTATATTTTTATACAATTATACTCTTAAAAATCATCTAAAAATGGACATCATCGCATTCCTTCAAGTTTTCTGTTATTAAAATTACACTTGTTTTTGTGTTTATAAAATACTTTCAGATTTTTATATTTTTTTCACTCCATCTCGAGCCCAATTGATATATGTGTCCTTCTCATTTAATTTCTTTTCACTGTTTTTTTAACTATTTTCATCATAGCAGAAGATTATAACTTCAGTGATGTATTTCTTGTGCATTGGTTGTAGCATTTATTAGCATCATTAAATTTATGTTAGCATAACATTTCAAATATACCTTTTTTTAATGCAAGTTGCATCGCTAACATTTAATCCAGCAATATGATATTGGTGTGGATTTAGTAGTTCTTGAAAATTCTTATATTAACATTAATGTGGAAAAAAATTAAACATCTCTAGTTAATGCAGCGAGATTATTTTATTTTCTAGCTAAATCCCATGAATACTGATTGAATATTCAAGCTGCATCAATTGAATTTGTTTCTTCAGATATTTTGACAAAATACTTAATGTTCATTGAACGCACTTATATTTATTGAAATCTCGATCTGCTCATAAATTTATTTGTTTACTCTTATATTTTTTAAATACAATAATTAATTCACACAATTATATATAAAAAAAGGAAAACCCTTCTTCCCTAAAATCTTTCTCTCACAGGTTTCTTTTTGGTAATTAAATAACACAATCTAAGTCCAGAAAAACAAAGGGTCATGCAACAAGATCTATGCGATCCCTATAGCTTCATGAAAAACTAAAAGCATAAATAATCCTATTCGGTGTGTCATCAAATTAATGAGTTCCCAGAAAAGCTAATTTATATACGGATTTACTTCACCATATATAATTACATACAAGAGACTTTTAATTTATCACGGAAGAAAACTCTCACTCAAACATCTTTACAATTAGTTTTAATCAAATTTAAAATTATTATTTTCTCAACAGGGGATTGAAAAGGTTTTCAACAGTGTTATAAGACTAGCTTGACGAGAGTTGAGTCAGTAAAAAAAAAAAGATTGATTTTTTTAATTAAAAAAAGTAGGTTTTTTTGAGAAAAATCAAAATTGAAGTTGGTCCACTAACCGACGGTAACGCCTACCTAGTTCAAAGCCGAATCGGCCTATAGATCGGATCTTTTTTCAAACTGTAAAGTGAGCCTAACCACCCCCCCTTCCAATCGGTGTTCAACCTAAGTTAATGGCTGTGGTCACGAGGCCAACACACGTTATTAAATCCTGCCTTGTTGTTTGCTTTCACTTTATTTTTTTAATATTATTATTAATGGTTTTTTTTAATTGGATTGCATTGCTATCTGGCCAATAGCTTGCATGGCTTGCCCAAATTATGTGGTCGGGCCGAATTACAGAACATTGGTTCCTCTTTTATTAAAATATTAGAGGTAATAATCATGAATATTCCATCAAAATATTGCCATAATGGGATAGCGGCATTCTTAAGTGAAAGAATAATATTCTAGGATGCCGCATTAGGAAAGAATATTAAGATCAAATTAATGCTTTCACTCTTATCTCTAAGGCGCAAAACAATAGTTTCATCAAATATTATATAACCAAGTTGGTGCCATATAGTGTAAAATCTCTCAAGTGTATGGTCCCCTTCTGCTTCTTTTGGCCTTGATAATTTATTTTTTAATGTATAAAGGTGTTGGCTTAATCGATTGAAAATGAAGTTATTTGTTCATCACTTTCATTAATTTTTTAATTTTTTTGAGCTAGACATTCGTGACCCAGAAATGCATTATTAATCACACAGGGTGCATTGATTCACGTTTTCTACAGGCACTTTCAAGTTGCTGCAAAACTGTCCCTGCCCATTCATAAAGGAGATTTCAATTCGGTCCTTTATGTATGCTGAGTAGTCCTTTCAACCCCTCTTTTACCCTTTTTCTTCTTTATTCCCTCACCTTTTCCCATTTCCCCAGCATTAAATAAATCAAGAAAACAAGGCCGGGTCTATTTCTTTGGGTTTTCGTTTTAAATTCATGCACTCTCGTGCATTGATGTAACCCCAACAAATGACAAAAACACACGGATTTAAGTAGCGGTATGGCTAATGAAATTGCTTGTTTTGTTTTCAAGTGGACGTCCTATCGAATTAAACTTGTATTCATTCAGGTTCAAATCTTAGGAATGATGGAACGATGATAAGATAATTGAATGACAATTTCTTATTGTGTAGCTAAATACCCTGCGAAAAAATATGCAAGTCTTAGTTTTAGTTTTATAATGTGTTTATTAGTGGACTTCAAAAATACGTTTAAATTGAAAAAAAATCAAATCTAATTTTGGATAACCATCAAGCTTAAATTACCTTCTTTCATGGCTATATCTGAAAAAAAAATTATGATATATAAGGAGTATCTAGTTATATTCTAATAATTATTTATTAGAATTTACTTTAATGAAAGGTACACACAAATATATAAGAGATAATAAAATCCATGATGTATCCAAAAATGATAAGAATATATTTACACAAAATTTCTCTTTCCTCCCTATATGCATATCATTCTTTAAAGTAGATCTCAATGAATAACTATCATAAAACTAGTAAAAAAATTGACTCATTTATAATATTTATTTAATATAACCCAATCATCAAAGTATCAAGTCAAATAATGTAGATATTATAACTAATATTTGGTCAAAAAATAAAAAAAAAATAAGTTTCATATAATAGCTAATAAATAAAAATTTTTAAAACTCGATCAACTCAACCTAATTTATATACTCTATAGCAACTTACTTGATTTGTTGTTATATATTATCTTTTTTTTGGCAATTAATTAATTTATTTTAGTCAATTGTCATATTAAATCTAAATTATTTGTTACAAATTATAACAAGTTTTATGTTAGTTTATTGGTTCTAATTAATTCAAACACATAAAAATTAAAAATATAAGATCAACTTGTAAATATCTATAATATTTATAAGAAGTTTAACTCAATCTAATATATCCAACATGCTTAAATTCAAGATAAACTGAATGGATCTGGTTTATGATTTTGTGAAGGATTAGAAGTTGAGTTAAATACAATTATAAACCCAAACGACCTACTAATATTTATGAACACCTCTAATTAATAGAATGTCAATAATTACTTCTTATGCCTAATAAAATTTTCTAGATATACTTTACATAGACTTGAATACTTGTTATATTATCTTCTAAACTTTATAATGACCATTTAAATTTATATTGGCTCAAAGAAGAAATGGTTTACAGTTCTTTACATTTAATTTCTTGAAAGACATGAACATAATGGAAAAAATATTATAAATTTCTTAAGAATCCTATAGATCTCATTAGACAACATAAGATTACTAAGAATTTGTATGAAAATTATCTAAAGATCAATTCTTTCTTCTAGGTCTAATAAACTCTTTAAAACTGTGTTTACGAGACCATACATCATCTAATTGTCTAACCTCTAATAATAATCCACATGTTTTTATATAATTAGCGATCTTTTAAAGCTTTTTAAGTAAGAGAAAAATTGTTATGCCTTTAGTTCCAACACTTTTTTCTTTTCTGTGTGGTTCTTATTTCTCTATATTGAACTCATCTTAAAATAAATATAAAGCATAACATTATATTTATAGAAAAAAAATTAATATTCTTATTAATAATAAAATATCATTTTGTCCTCTATAGAATATCACATATTTTATTTCAAGATAATTATTATAAAATTTATACAATAAAGTCCTTACTAGATTTATTAAGTCCTTTTTAAAAAAGTTTTGATTTGAATATTTGAGCATGGAGTGTGTATAATCTATCATTTCATGTTTTCTCTCAACACCATTGTCACACCTGAATATCACGATGATCTTTTAAAAATTTAATCTTAATGAAAAAAGAATAAAAACCTAGTATCTTATTCTTTGGGGGAAAAAACATATATCTGGTAATTTGTTTTAACACTGTGATCATTGATTTTTCGAACAAAATTTAAAACCCTTTTAAAATATTATGGAGTTTCCTTTAAATCTTTTCCACCCTAAATAAAAAATTCATAATTAGTACTATTTAAGAAAATATAAAATATTTTCTATGATTCATCTAAGATGATGAATCTTCTCTTGATCACTAAAATATTTTCGTATAGTTTATATTATATCTAATATATACTCATTTGTTACTCTTAATTAAGGCAACGTATCGTTAGGATATTCAAAACATAACATTCCCTATATAAGATAATTTGATAATTTTAAGTCTAAAGATCACTTACATAGTTTTCGTGAGAGTCAACTTTTCATAGACATGAGTAATTTTTTCATATAAATTTTTCATATAAATAAGTTCAACATATATAAGATGTAACAACAACTTATGTATAAATTTCAAGAATTTCTCACATCTCAATTTATAAGAATAGTTGCTTCTTTTTCATAAATGAAAAAAAAAATATTTAATGATCTTGTCAATTCTCATTGATATCTAGTCTTAATATAGAATTGACCAAGAATATTTATAAATAATGCTTTGATGCAAGAAAAATTCTCATAATTATAACCATTTTATAATTTTATTTACAAAATATTGTTGTTCCAAGAACTTTATTTTTACTTTAGACTTATTAATCAAACTTCAATGAATATTAAAGATAAAGAATGCCTTTATAAATTAAAATAAATTTTTTGCATGAATAAAGTCAATATCACATGTAATTACTCAATTGGCTATAAAGACATATACACTAACCCATCTCCTACTTGAATCGAAGTTAATCACTTATGTATATAATATTATATCGCTCCATATAACAATTGTTCTTTTATCATAATCATGTCTTAGGGAGAGGAACTATAAGATTCTTTTTCATAGTTATAAGTTCTATCTTTACATCTTTTTTTATATATAATTTTTTTAATTAGGTGGTATCATTTAATCACATGTTTGGATTTTTTATAAGATCTTAGTTTCTTTACTTGTGTAATTACTATTATAATTACAATACATTGCTACGAGACTAATAATGTTAGGAAGATTATCTCTTATCAATCCAC
>NW_011499894.1:57356-60107 GCF_000495115.2 Populus euphratica
TGTAAAACATTCATGTGGCTTAAAAAATAAAAATCCATGGAGAAGAAAACAAACATATTTATATTTTGATCCAACGAGAGCCCTATTTGAAGTCACTATTGATGCTGTCCTACTTAAGAAGATATATAATTCAATCGATCTGTTTAGTTTCGTTCGTGCTCTACAAAATTGCTAGAGGAGGCTATAATTAATGTTTAAGAATTATATAAATTTTATTTTGAATCTTATTTAATAATTTAAGATTTTATGTTGTGATATTTTTTCATTATGATATTAAAATTTTAATAACTAAATAATCACGAATTTAAATTTTATTATTTTTATTTTAGTTAATAAAAATTAAATATAAAATAATATAAATATATAAAATTAAAGTCTAAAAAGCTTTTACTATAATAAAATAAATATGTGGTTTTATGAAGTCCATGAAATTTTTGTGATATATGTAAGACTGAAAAATCAAAGGAATTTGTTTTCCTAGTTGATTTCTTGGTACTTTTCCTTGATGTTAATTTTCATCTTGCGAAAATTTAAAATCTTTAACCATTGAGATATTCCTGAGAACAAAGAATAAAGATCAGTTTAAAAGAAAAGGAAAATATTTGCGAAAACAAAACAACTTCGGCCTTCTTAATTTCAATCTCTAATTCAGAACAACTAAAAACAATATTTCTTACTCTCGATGTGTTTTACAATTAATGATCATATGTGGGATACTTTTATTTTTTTTAATTTAATATCATGCCTTGATTAAACCAGGTTGTAATTTGACAGAAGATTCGGTGACCTGATCGTAATTCTAACCTTAACATGTAAATGGTTAACAGAGAACTCGTCTAAAAACTCGCAAATGACCTGTAAATCTTCCATGCTACTCTCTGTTTCTCTTTTCTTTTCTTTTCCTTTCTTGGTAGACGTACAGCAGATGTTCTAATTTTGTGACTTTGATTAAAGCAAAGAGTGCATACAGTAACACTTGGATTCATGAACATGGTGAAAGGATGAGGTTATTCTTTTAAGAGGATAGAGTGTAAAAAGTTAGACCGAACCACGGAAAATACCACTCCGGCTGATTTCAGGGCAAAAGTAATTAGTGTGTTTAATATTGATGTAATTGAAATGTCTTTTTTAATTATCTTTGGGTTGAAAAAACAATAAATCGATTTTTTATTTAATTTATCTTTTCTTGATTTTGAGATTCTAGCTAAGATAATAACCATTAAAAAATATTACGTCAATGATTATTCGATTCAAAGTTATAACTTGTAACTACATCACCACCACATCACCAACACTTATTAAAGCATATATTAATGTGTACATTGTTTGAAGGAATAACATTTCTCCATGAAAGGGACTCAACGGCAAAAGCACATAGTGAAAAAGCATATATAGCTAATCTTCAATGTTCAGGAGAAAAAAAAAAACAAATCATATTCATGATACTTTAAAATATTTTTTATTTAATTAAAGTTTTTTTATATAAGAAATATTAGTGTGTGTTTATAATATCTTTTAAAAGTATTATCTGAAAAAAATTTAAAGCTGATGAAGAAGGGTGTTTTTTTTTCGACAATAAAAAAAATGTCGAGATTAATTCTTTTTTTTTTAATGATTTTAAATATCATGAACTAGGGTTTAAAACAAAATTTCTTCATTGAACTTTATTTTCAATCAATATTCTGATTTATTTGTAGGACCCGCATCGAATTCTCTCACCTGCTTGGTTGACTATTATAATTCGGTGTCGGCCAATGCAATTATTATAAACACGAAGAAGGTTTTCTGTTTTTACATTGAGGTTAAATTTGTTTTTTTATTAAAAATAATTTTTTTAAAAAATAATTTTTTAATATTTTCAAAAAAAAATTTGTGAAAATATCAAAAATAAATTTTAAAAAATAAAAAAATTTCAAATTAAAAAAATTAAAAAACAACCAATAATATATTAACAACAATCAAATAAATTTTGATATAGAGCCTTATTTGCACTCCACTGGTCATGTTTTTCTCTCATGAATAAAGTTCACAGGGTCTAATTAGGGGCCTTTGTGCTCGTTTTCGTATTCCTCGTGTCATGACCATGCACACGCTGGGGAGGGGAACACGTCCAGATATTCAAGCTCACATTGACTCCAGCAGGCCTAGTATCGATAAAGCTTGGATACTGCAGCCTGTTGCGTTGCTGCAGGAAGCTTTTCCTCTTCTTAATTATGTACCAAAAAAGATAATGAAGGGTCTAGTCTCATCATTATTAATAAATTGAATATGAAAATACGTAATTAATGAGATATGAAATAGTTACGTATCTTTTGTGGGCATGATGTAAGAGTATATTTATTTAATTCCCATGAAAATAACAAAAAACTAAAGCATAGTTTTCAATTAACAAACTATTTGTGAATAGTTAATTCATAAATTAAGGTTAAGATGTGAGTACAAATCAACCCTAAATTATATATATTTTATGGTTTCATAAAAAACAACAATGCTGTATCGGTCCTTCCATGAAAGAGCTCAAATATAATAGGAGTTATATTAAAAAAAAAAACTATATATCACACTGAATTTTAATTAATTGATTGAAGAAATCATATATAGTCTATAGATAAGCTTGATAAATCACAAGAACCCTTTCAATTATTTCTCTGAACCATCCAATCAACCAATTAATATATTATTTTGTAAGTACGTGTAAGATTTTATTTTCTCCTCTACATCGCCTATAACAACCGATTAAAAAACTCTCGT
>NW_011499894.1:60205-92846 GCF_000495115.2 Populus euphratica
TGGGTCCCATCTGTTCTTGATCGATGGCTGGCTTCCTACCCATACTCAGCTTATTTTGTAACATAATCTTTGTTTGCAAGCAACGCAAGAGCTGCATACAATATAGTGGCTTGTTTGGGAGTTTTCTGAAGGGATCTCTTTCAGCCACCAAGTCCATGAAGACCGAGACATGAAATGGTTAATTTCAGATGCAAAGAACCCTGTAAAGGTCCCACCAAAACAGGTTCATTAGTAAAAGCTTGTAAAGGATTCTCTTGCCGGTGCTCATGTTTCTACTTAGCCCAATACATGTAGCAGTGTTTGTTGAAGATGCCAGATTAAAGTGGGAGAAAACTGTACACTTTACAAGAGATTTGGCTCAACATGTACTCAAATCTATATTAAAAACTTGTTTGTAAAGGCTGTCTCCAACTTCTCAAAAGCATAGCTTTCAAACCCTTGCTTTTGCACCAATGAGTTGAGTTAGATTTGTATCGCTCCCATTAATTACAGTAACTTTCAGTTAAGGGTAGACATCAATCTGAACCTTTCAAAGCAAGATCAACTTTTGAATTAAGTAATCAATTGTCTTTTTATGGATGTATAAATTGCCTATATTTGAAGGAAAAAAGAAGAAGATAATGAAAAAGAGTCGGACAAATATAGAGGCATGCATAAATTATTCATTGTTAAAAGAAATGTAACCTTCGATTTTCAAGTTTTTAGGTTTTGTTTCTTTAAAATACCTTAAAGGTTAGCAAATAACCAGCCAGATGTGTATATACATGGAATAATGTGAATGATAGCGTGACCATTTGAGCTCCAAATATATTTTTTCCTGTTAATTTCTGCTTTAACAGCAGTAAAAAATGGGACGAAAACATGTATAAACTTGGAGAGTTGCCTTAATAGCTAGTGGAAATATTCTCAATATTCCTAGTCAGTTACGGTTCAATTTTAAATCCAAGCCATGTTTCCTTCTTTCTTTCTTTCTTTTTTGGATTAATGTGAAGCAAAAATTATTTTAAAAATCCAACTCATAAAGATGTGTGTGTTTTTGGTATGAATCATCTATTCACACCCTTTGGTATATTTATGTGTTGTTGAGAATTTGGATGCCAACGTTTTGAATTACTCCCCCATTATTCACTATTTGAGCAGTGCTATCGCAGTCTGAGCATCAAAAAAGGCTATTAAAATCATAAAAACGATGTTAAGGACCTCTAGCTGGTTCATTATGGAGTTTGTTCAAACGCTCGGGGAAGAAAGCCAGAGCACAAGCTTCCAATTTACACGGTATCACTGAATGGGCCAGGCTTGCACAGAAATAAAAAATAAAAAACAATGGAAGAAAGAAAAGTGAAAATCGTAAGGAGAAAAATTATACAATATGATGAGCAATTAATAACCTCTAGTCAAATTAATTATTTTCAAAAAATTAACACTTTTTTTAAAATGGAATTGAGGAATTAAATATATTTTGTTTTATAAATACAAAAATTTACTCTATAATTGTTTTCTAAACATGTTTATTTTATGTTTCTATTTTTACCTCCTCTAAGTCTATTTTTTTCATTATGTGATATTAAACAAATACAATTTTAGAAAATACAATATCTATAATATATTGCATATTTTTATTACGACAATAACAGCACATGGATGCAAAAATAGATCGCCAACAACCACTTTAGTTTTAATTTTATGACATGAAATCTAGATTTTAGTCGTCTTCTCGCAGGTAATTAATATATTAAATACACTTAGACACATAGGTATTTATGTAGTTGCGCACAGTGCATGTATTTAAAGACAAATATGTACAATGATGTGATGCATGAGGTTCGTTGATTCCAAATGATTTGACAAGACAAGAGGTGCATGTGAGAAGATGCTGATGTAGACAAACGACCTGACCTCTCAACACAGCCCGTCCTAACAGGCAGCAGGCAGCAGCAGCAGCAGCAAGGCTGCCCCCAAGCAGCAGCAGAAGCAGAAGCAGGAGCAGCAGCAGCAGGAGGAGGAGGAGGAGGAGGCACACACCTAGCTCTATCTAGAGATCCACTTTTTAACCCCAAAAAACGGCTAAGAAACCGTACACAGCGTAGAAACGGTCCCCATAACCCTTTAAACACCCTTTAACTTATGACACATGTCAACAAGGCATGGTCACCCTCTGATCTATACAGTTACCATAGCCACATGCATTAATTAGTACTAGTTCTTCTTTCTTTCTTTTCAAGGTTTCGCAGATTTTTGTGTGTTTATGTGTTTCGAGAGGCGCTGACTCCCACGTGCAAAACTGTCACAACCTGTCATAAACAGTATATTGCTACTCTTATAGGACTCAACATGAGAGAGGAAGGGTGAGAGAGAGAGAGAGATCTCACGTCTCTTCTTTCTTTCTTTCAAGTCTCTCTCATTCCTTTTGCCTGATTGTCATTGATCTATCTTCTCTTCGAGGGCTGTAAATCTTGTGTCTTTAAAGGATCCACAGGGGTAACTTCAGTTAAGGGTCTGTGACCAGTAGGTAATGGTGTCAGAGTGATCGGAATGTGTAAACTGGATAAACTTCAGGGCTATTCTTGTCATTTACTTTCTGTTTTATTGAATTGAATAATGTTCTTGAACTAGGTCTAAGTTTCCCGATCTGGACTTGAATATTGTACCTTAGCAAGCCCCCAAACATTAGTTCTTAATCCCAATTTTGATCGCTAGTCACAAGGCTTGTGTCACTTGTTACTTGGGCTAATTCAAATTTTTTAAAATAATTAAAATAATATTATTTCTATATTCTACTAATAATATGGATAGTTGTATTTTGTTATTTAGTAGATGTATTTTATTATTTAGCTTAGTAGTGGAAGGAAGCTTATCTCTTTCCACTGCATCTAGGTTCAAGCCACTGCATCTAGGTTCAAGTTTTGGTATGCATGTCTATTATCTCCATGGTGCCTTACATGTCTACTGGATTTGCGGGGTATTCAATGGACCGTAGGGATTAGTCGTGGTGCGCATAAACTGGCCTGTACACTCCATATAAATTAAAAAAAAAATATGGATAGTTGGACGATTTCGAATCAATTTATTTAGTAATTTTAGGTTTAATAAAAATAATATCAAATAAAAAAATTAAAGTGAAAGGTGATGTTTATTTAATTAGGTTAAATCTTAACTTTGAGGATCATTAAAGAACGTAATTAAATTATACACGTTTAGCATAGAGGCAGTCGTTCCATTGAAAGGGAAGGTCGCACAATAATTCATTGAATTTTATTGGCATATGGTGGGGACTTATAAGCCAAGATCCAAAACTTCTGTTGAATTTCCATATTGCGTAGTGATATAAGAAATAGAAAAATCCAGATCCTTTTTGCCCTAGCCAATTTTAGAAAATGTCTTCCTCAGTCATAATTGTGTCTCCCATTCAAACACTTCTAGCCTTTTTAATATCAATGATTAAGTATGAATTGCCAGTAAGGGATCAGAATTTTTAATCAACTTTTTATTTTTACTTTTATTATTTAATTTGGATATCTGGAAACTAATTTGCCAGTAAGGGATCAGAATTTTTAATCAACTTTTTATTTTTACTTATTATTTAATTTGGATATCTGGAAACTAATTTGGCCCCAACTAATTTTTGGCCCCTCGGAAACCCGCTTTACGGTCATTCACTATTAGAACTAAAAAAAATAATTCTCAAGCAAGTTAAAGAAAGAGTTTTTTTTTAACAAAAAGTCTATAAATTTTGTCTTAAACTATAGCAACTAAGACTTATTATTTAAAAAAAAATAGTTTAGGGTATATTTGGTGGCGGTAATATGTTCTCTTATCATCATGTCTAGAACCAGTATTTAATTAATGCCCCTTTATAATTCCTAGTTATTTATTTTCAACTTAAATTCATTTCATGTGGAGCTAATTTGTATGCACATGCAGATTTAATGTAGACGAGTCTCAATAATATAGTTGTTTGAACAGTCAATTGCTAATTATATATCATTAATTATGAATTATGCATAAAGCTTAATTTATGAATTATCATGCTAGAGAGAAGCCCAAGAGAAGGCTTGTTTGTGCCTTGAAAAGAAAATATATAATTTTTTATTCAACTGCTAGCTCACGCCAAAACTTTACCAAATAATTTTACAGATCTAGATCTATAAAAGAATTAGCTTGTTGTAACTAGCTATTTTTTTTAAAAAAAAAAAAACAAATCCTCAAATCATGCTACAATTATGTTTTTTGAGTTATTTTTTTCTTTAATTTTAGATATTTAGCTTAATTTTGAATTTTATATTGTTCTTCTTATTTGATTTTTTTACCATTCTTGATGATTGGAATCTAAAATAATAAATAATATATCATCTATTTTTTAAGAAAAAATGGATGACATATTACTCGTTTCTTTTATATATATATAAGGATAGATGCTTGTGCTAGCCAACAAATCCAAGCACATGTTCCTCCTGTTTTTGCGAAGAGCTAGGCCTGACCCTTTTCTTGCTTTCTTGTTTTTTTTTTTTTGACAATTAAAAAAAACAATTATTTACAATGATAATTCATGTACTCTTAAATATTGACATGATTCTTAAATAATTTTATATATCAATAAACTTATACTTGTGTTTTTTCAATAATAACAACAACAACAACAACAACAACAATAATAATAATAAAATTGCTCATAAATATTCATTTATAACTTTTTTTAATTTTTTAAATAGATTTTTGACATAATTTTATCATATTTTTTTAATTTTCAATCACATACAAAATATGAACATATTATTTTAATATATATTTGCTTGCCTTGACAATCATGAATTGTTTTTTTTGTTAAACGGTGATTCCAGTAATAAAAATATTGTAAAATAATCAAGAGATCCGTACATTAACAGTGGAATTGAATTTATTTTTTATAAATATATATTTTCTATTTATTTCAAATAGCTTTAATTTTTAACAAAATTTTATTTTAATTATAGCTCTATTTTATTTTAAAAGTGTAATCCTAATTATATCGTTGTTTTTAAGAAGTTCAAAACTTTTTTCTGATGATATTATCCAGTTTTGTTTTTGCATAATTATATATCATAATGTGCCTTTTAATTATATTTTTCTGTTAATATTGAATGGGAAAATATATATGAATTTATTATAATTCTTCTTGTTGTTTTCTAATCAAATTAATAACCCATGAAAAAAAATTATTTATGTTATAATAAAAAAATAATTGAGGAGTTCCTCGCAATATAAAATTAGATATTTTAATATGCATCTTTATACCACTTTCTTGATTTAATATCCTTTTTAGAATAAAAAAATTTGTTATTATTTATTTTTATATATAATTTTCAATTTATTTTATTAAATACAGGCATATTAACTGTTCAATTTGTAGTTATGTTTTTTTTTTGGGTAGAAAAGGTGTTAATTTTATTGCATTGAAAAATATTTTGCTCCACCCGCACATGATAACATGACAATCTAACTAGTTTTTACTATAAAGCATGATTGGAGGAATCAAATAAAAATTAAATTAAAGCCCAATTTTAACATATTTGGAACAATTAAGGTTTTTTACCAGCCTCTTTACCTATACCGATTTTGTAGTCTATTCCTTGAAATGTAAACTATATGTTATAAAATAATACTAGACAAACAAGAGAGACTGTTGTGCCATGTTTGATTATTTTCCTGCCACATGAGATATAGACAAGTACACTATGAAATTCTTAGCAGCACAGTAAAGAAAGGTTTTCTTCTGCTGGTATCGTTTTGCCTAAGTAAATTCTTGCATCCAACCTTCTACATGTCTCCTCCCTATGCTGCACTTCTATAGTACGTATCCATCCAGATTGTTGACACAAAACGTATTTTAGTTTAGCCCTTGAAGAAATTAACTCCTTGAACTCTATTAGAGAGATAATGCAAGTGATCTTATTGTAGTATGTTCACAAAGGAAAGGGAAAACGAGAACATATTGCAAGAAAAAAGCACTAGCCATCCAATTAATGAAACCACATTATTTTTGTAATTTAGTAGCGTATAATTTTTTTAATAATTTATTCTTGTTGTCTTCTCTTACCAATTGCATTTCTCTTACTGAATTATATATTGTCATGAACAAGACATATATGCATGTATGAGTATTAATTTATAAAACTATATATACTCCTCTTTTGTTCCATCTTGGTTGATTTCTAACTATATAACAAAACCATCATTTATTACTTGATTTATTTTATGTTAGTGCTATATTTGATATACCAATGGAAAATATTTAATTAAAAAGATTAAGAACACTATTGAAAAATGATATATATTTTTATGTATTTTATTTAGAAAGTAAGCAAATATCAGGAGACATCTCTCAAGAGAAAACATAGACAAACAAACTGGGACACAAAAATATTAATGATCATGTGCGTGTATTAATTAGTGCAACTATATAGAATTAATTAAGAACTTGTGCATGCCTCCTTTCCCAAACTTTAGGCAGCACGGTTAAGATTATGATTCTACCTTTGCTTTTACAAAGCACAAAGTGCTTTTTTACGCCTTTAAATGGAAATCATGTCATGTGCTTTTGGTGTTAAAGCAGACACAAGACAGAAGATTGACAAAATTAGCAAGTGGAAGACGGGCACATATGTTTAAGAGTTTGCAGGAAGCTTTTGAAACATTGTGCTCTGTGTCCTAATTAAGTGAATATAAATGACATGAAATCTTCTAGGACCCAAATGACGAAAACAAATAGAAACTAGCTATATATTCTACCGAGGGAGGGCTTCAAACTGTATCACACTGGTGCTTTTAAGGTTTAGAACTATAGCATATATGTAGAGGTTGAATTATCGCATATCTTTTCAACTTTATATGTACAATGATGCCATCAAATTTTAAGCTAATAATACCAAAACTCTGTTATTACTGTAAAAATGCCTTTTTATCTACAATCCCTTTGGTTTAAATTGCCATATTCATTGATTTGAAAATGTCTTTTCATAACAACGTCCATTGGAGATGATCACACGCATGGAACTTAACTAGTAATTAATAGTCATTAAATCTAAATTATGAATTTAAAACTAATAGTCCAATCTATCTTGAATAAGTTCGTCAACATCCAACCGTGGCAGTGGGCCTTACAAGTACCAAATTACACAATTAGTAGCAAATTAAAAGGCAAGGAACAAAAAGTAGGCGCAATTGTTTTGGCTCACATGATGTGCCGAGTAATTATCACTAGCTTCTTTAAAATTATCTCCTTGCAATCCCTGACTCGTCGATGAGTAGATTTTGCACCTTTAAAGTGGATTAAGAGGAAATTAGACAGACCCCACGTAAAAATGAGAGCAGAATTGGCTTTGGATGATGTGATTAGTATCCTATGAACTGTAACTTTCTTAGCCTTTTTTGGCTAAGATCGACACTATCTATTTTATAGCTGGTGATCATTTTCACTTTATGTTGGCTTTATTGATTAGACTGATGTGAAACAGAGAAATTGATAGGAATAAATTAGTATAGCAAACCATTTAAACTCTCTTGTTTTAGTTTTCTTTTGGTATAAGTGAAACATTCAAGAGAAAAGTGTTTAGGGAGTATGATTTAAGGGTGAAGTTTCGAGGGTATGAAAAAAAGATTTAAGGGACAATATGTTAGTAATATTTTATATGAGGTAGAAAAATTATGGATGATAGTGTGTCTCAATTTAAAAATAAAATTATTGTCAAAAATTAAACAATATATATTCGTGGTTTAAAATTAAAGAAAAAAAGTATAAACATTGTTGGATTTAAAGAAAATGAGGGGAGGGCACAAGATCCAAAATCCCCCCTCAAAACTCCTCCCCACAACCACTACTAAAATAAGATTATTAGCAATAGCATCAAATTTTAGTACCGGAATAATGCAGTTACTGTTATAATATTGAATTAAAATATATATATATATATAAACACTTTTAAAATATAAAAAAAATAAACTTTTAATATGGTAATTGCAATTACTTTCAACATGTTATTAACCATAAGAACATGTTTGCCAGGAGAGTAAAGAAGGTGGAAGTATATATATATTAAAAGTTTATTTGTTTTTATATTTTAAAAGTGTTTTTTAAAAAAATATTATTTTTCTTTATTTCAAATTATTTTTTTATTTTTAGATCATTTTGATATATTAATATCAAAAATAATTTTTAAAAAAAAATATTATTTCAATAAATTATCAAACTAAAAAAACTTTAAAAAATAATAATTATTATAATATCAAATATGCTCAAAAAATTCACACTTAGCAGTGTATATTTCATTATTATATTAGACTTATAAAGTCGATAAGAATTGAAAGATTCACACTTAACATTGTATATTTTCTTTATAAAGGTATAGACCATATATTTACCATGTAATTATTATTATTATTATTATTATTATGACAATTAGAGCTAGTGAATGAATGAACATTATAGGTATAGGTAATGTTAAACTTTTGTACTTTCTTTGACTCATTTATTTTTAATTAACCCACTTAACATTTATATACTCATTAACTCATTCATTTATTTATTTATTTTTATTATATACATTTGATTAACGTAAACTTTGGGCATGGATGGACTTAATTGCAAGAAGTTCTTTACAAGGACTAAAACGCTATAATAAAAAAGAAGTTGTTCTAGAGGCTTCCAATTGAGAAGGTATCTATAAAGAAATTAAAATCCAGAGACTAAAAAACTTTATGAAAAAATAAAAACAGCATCTCCATGGCATTAAGCTACCAGCCCAAAATCCACCGTACGTACCACATCTGATCCATTTAAATTATATATTAACAATTTTATTACCCACACTCCTTTCAAAGAGGACAATCTATGGCTAGAAAATTGGGAACAATGGAATTACCATCAAACACAAATATTATTAATTATTAATTGCTTCAGGGGTCCAATCTATGATAATAGGCTGGGCATTCTGCTGGGAAGCCTCTTGGTAGCCACAGGGACCTTATCTCCTTATACATTATACAATACGTCTAAAAAAGAAAATAGTAATTCACTATTCATCACTATTCATCAATAATAAATATAAAAGAGAACAGTAATTGACAGTAGAGTACTGTGGGATTTTCATTGAACAATGTTTTTTTTTTTTTTTAATTTGTCACTCCTTTTTTTTATTTCATCTTTTGTTTGTTGTCATTTTCTTTTTAATAGAATCCAATTTAATGAAATAAGATTTAAATTTATAGTAAAAAATAATTAATAAAAAAAGGGATCAGACTAAAAACAACAAAAACAATGTGACTTTTCTTTTTAAATTTGTGCAAAATTTTCATTTTCATCTAGAAATTCTTCATTCATATGTTTTTTATCACTTTAATTTTACAATTTTATATTTAAGTCATAAAATTCAATTCTTTTATAATTCAAAATCATCAAGAAAATAAATAAAGCAGAAAAAAAGAGAATGATTGACTAAAGAAAGCATCACTCCCAGTGTCGTTGAGTTTCTTTTGATGAAAAAAATTGAGATTAAGAAAATATTTTTTATTCAATTTATTTTTTATTTTTTGACCAATTTAATAATATTTTACGGTTGAAAATGAGTATATAGAAATATTTAGAATTATTATGTGTTTTTAAGTTAAAATAAATTTTTGAAATTCCAATCCTCCAATCTCAACTTTTCAATCATAAAAAAAAAATAGATGATGTATAATTTACAATTATAAACATTATATTATTTATTTTATTTTTTAATATATAGAATAAATGATATGTTATCCGCATTATTAAGTACAAAAAAATAATTTTAAATATAATATTTTAAATATAATTTAAAATATTATTCCATTAAATACCATTCAATTTTATCTTTATTTTCAAATAAGATTATGATATTTTTAGGTAATATTAACAATTACTTTGTTAATTATTACATATGAACCTAATATGCAAACAAAATTTCAATTTGTTGTCATGAATATTTAATGAAAATAAAACTTATATTTTGTTAGTTTTTTTATTGTAATCTTTTTTATTAATTATTTTTTTCTTCAATTGTATATAAAATATTGAGATATTATTTCTAATTTTTTTAATTGAAATATACTTTTCATGTTATGATAGGCCTTTTCATTTAAAAAATAATTATTACGATAAAAATATTTTATTTTAGAAAATAAATGCGTTGACAAGAAAAATGTATTTTAGAATGAAAGGATACATTATTTCATACTTATTTCAAATTATTGAAATTCTTAAAAAAAGTATTTTAATTATCTGTACTTTTAATTCAAAAAACATACCTAATAAAAAATATAGAAAAGAAATTGCATGTATTATAAAAAACAATTCGTTTAGTAAAATATATCATTGTCTTTCGTCCAATTTAGTAAAATACTAAAATTAAACTCTAATTAAGTAAAAACACCATCAATCTCTTATAAGTGATTGAAGCCTGTATAAATACGTACGTACATACTAAGTGAGCTGGTATGTAGCTAGGTAGGATCTAAATACAAAGGAAAAAATCGAAGTTGTCATAGATTGACCATTCATATGAACAATTTGGCACATAGTTGCCTTAGGATGAACAGAAGAAAAAATAGAAACTGTGAATAGAAGCAAGGGAGGAACTAGAAAAATTTAATTTAGATGTCATCATAAAAACTATAAGATTAAAGAGTAGAAACCTTATTTTAAAGGGCTAAATGCATGATTATTATGAAAGAATTAAGAGCTAAAATTAATTTCGTTTAATTTCCAGTTGCCATTCTACTCAAAGCTTGCTGTGGGCACGTTTCGAAATACAAAAATGATGAACAGTTTTCATCAATAATACTACTATGCTGCAAAGTACTAAAATCTATCTTATTAGACATGGAATTTTTAATGGGTTCATAAGAGCACGTGAACAGACACAACATCCTAATCAAAATGACAATAAGTAGAAGCCTTCCAAACACAAAAAAAATAAAATCAACAGTAAACCTTAAAAGACCAGATGGAAGGAAGCATGTATGGATGGAAAGAGGAGGAGGCAACAGTAGTAGTGATGGCTGATGATCATACGAAGAAGCCAAAGGGTCAACTCAACCACTGGCAATAAGCATCAGCATCGTCTCTGATCTGCAAATGAAATGTGTGTTTGTGTGGTGTAGGGTTTTTTTTTTTTTTTTTGGTGGGGGCAAGGCCGACAAGCGTGGGGTTGTCTTGTCTTATCAGTTCCCTTTTTAGTGGCCCATTTCTTTTCATGCAGAGGGAGGATTTTATCTTCCTTTGCTTGTTTTAGTGCTTCTTTCAAATTTACTTGATTATCCCTCTCCCTCCTCCATTATAGACTTCTGTCCTATATAATATTAATATGTGTTTGTGTATTGCATGGCTATGGTTATAGGTACCTAGTAACCTAGGCATGGTCAAGAGCTCTAACTGGTCAAGCTCTTATCGCCCTCCCCCTCCCACCATTAAAGCTTCATTATAAAACATCAATTATGTGCTCAGAAGTCAGAAAGAAGGTGGTGTTGTGAATTATCTGGAATAAGAACATTTAACATGGTTTTTGCTGGTAAAGATAAAATATAATGACTTATGAAGATTTGTTAGATTTACTATTATTTATAGCATTACTCCTCAAAAAAAAAAAAATATATTTGATGGTAACTATAATCATCAACTAGCTAGTGTTTCCAGCCCGTTATACGTCCTAAAGTCTTTCATAGCAGTGCGTGTATGACTCAAAGACAAACATATGTTTGATTTTATTACAAAAATAAATAAATAAAACTCCTTTATTTTTATTTTACCACTTACCAAAAACAGTAATTTCTTATATTTTCTGCTCTACCTTTTGTATGCTTATGAAGACTCCAAAGTGAACTCCCATAAGGTAACAGTTTGTCCTGTTTTTTTCTTTTGTTGAGGAAAGATTTGATTCACGAGTATAAATGTTTTAGTTGATGGTACTGGCTGACTTGTCTCCCTTGGACTCTACTGTTTTTCAATATTCATTGTTACCTCAAAAATAGAATATTGGAGCTTGGCAGCGCTTCTCTCTCTCTCTTTTTTTTTAATAATAGTCGAATTTCATTGATGATTACAGAACTCCATTAAATATATGAAGTTCTGCCTGAAAAAAATTGAAGGGAGGCATATAAAAATGTAAGAAATGTACATGGTAGAAAAGATAAACGGTTTAAAACAGAAAATAAATGCATCATGCTCGTAACATGAATTCACAAACGTCCTAGGTAGAAAAATACTTATACAGCTTGTTTTCCTGAAGGGATGAGTGAAATCTCTCCTCTTGAATTCAACAACTCACTAGACTAAAGGGAGAACACCTTAAAGGGGTTTCTCGATTGTTCTTGCTGGTATTTTTAGATTTAGAAATCAACACTGTCAATTGGGTTTGCTCTAACAAGGTTCAATGAGCCCATTATAGGTTGCAGTGAAGGTGCAGATGGTAAGGGAGGGCCCGATGAGAGCCCATTCATGGTCGAATTTAAGTTTGAACATCCCCGAGACGTTTCCCATGATAACATTTTTCCGAGTATGCAAAGGGTCTCCACCTTTTAATACGTATGAATTTATAGGAAGGAAGGAAAAAAAAGTCAACTTTTCAGTTCTTTGTGCTAGTTCTTGCACCTTGATAGTGTATAATGCAATCTTGAGTTGTTGCTTCGGAAGGTAAATGGACTAACGAGCCAATAATGGGTTGTATACGTATTAACTCAATACGAATTTCATTAAAACAAAAACAGCAAATCTGTCCATGAGGGTGGAAGGTGGGGAGGATAGTGCTTGGCGGGCTTATACAGTTTGTGTTGTAAGAAACTTGGGAGGAAAATCGAATTTCTATGGCCTGTATCTACTGAGACTTGCTTGTTGTAGGCGGAAAAAAAAAAGCCGAAATGAAGCACCGACAAAGCAATTAATAAATTAGTATACGCTTCTGACCTCTTTTGTTTAACAAGGTGCATATGCAAGATATACGGGGGGAACATGAACAAAAGATGGTGAAGGTTATGGCTAGTGAACTCATGGTACAAGTAACCTATTCTATCTTGAAAAAGAACCTGAGGTAAATATCTTGGATGCATGTACAACCTAAAACAATTGCCCAAAACTTCTTTCTGCATACGAGTACAGTTTCTATCTTCTTTTCTTTGTTTTCCAGAACATGCGATTCGACATCCCATAGGAACTTTGGAGCTAAATCACGGACTCTTGATGTAATGGATTCCACATCTCTGATGATAACGGATCCCCGCACATTAATAGTCTAAGTAAGATTGTATATCGCGGGATACAAATTCATAATGGCCTAAAGAGGTACGCTCTGTCCATCCTACTTCAGATGGATCCATACACTCGTTTATCTTAGAATCAGACATCGAAGTAGTATCAACAGTATGTCATATAATGAATTATACAGTCCATTATTCACGTGCTTGTTATGAACGATGCCAGATACAGATAAGTGCACTGGTGTTGTGAGAGCAGGTGACATGGAATATAGTTCAGAGAAGCTGGCGATAGCTTTACATCTAGTTGCCTAAAGCCTATTCATTCTTCATACTTGCATTCAACATATAACCTCTCTGACTTTTAAGAATTCGATAGATGAAATTTATTGAAAGAGTTATGAAATACCTGAGGTTGTATGATATGGTCCATCTCCAGCATGATCGATATCCTCTAGCAAGCAACCTTCTCCATGTTCTTTGTAGCGTGTGAAGAGATGGTTGGCATGCAATAGATCATATGTACGTGCATATGTTGAGAATGGCTCACAACTGAAGTTAAAATACACATGGTAAGCAAACTAGCATATGACAAATCCCTCTATCCATGAGGAAAAAGCTGGGCACCATTTTCAATTGATTGATGGTCTCTTACCAATCATGAAAAGCTCCCACGAGACCCCTGCCATAAATAGCTGACAAGGTATATTATTCATGCTCATGGGAACTATATTCATCACCCAAACAGGCATCGAGTTCAAAGCCACAGCAAATCCGCCAATAAGAGCATCAATGTCCATGACATTATGTATACCTGTCATCTTGATATTCATCAGCTTCCAGTAATGGCCAACTTGATTTGCCAGAATATGGCATCTGAAGAAAATTCTTCTTCAGTTATCCCTGCAACGAGAATGTGCACAAATTATCTTGTCAGATTGAATATTTAGCATGTTTTATGAGTTTTCCTAGTAATCACAGCAATAGACTCCAAAAGACAAGGTTAAATGCTGGTCATCATCTGAAATTTCCCATGCGAACCCAGCCCCAGTGATTTTGATGACAGAAAAGCACAGGCAATCCTATAGCCCTTAAGCTGCCTCCAACTACTTGAAACTTTGAAATGTATGTGATAGTTGATATCTATATCTTTCACTGCTCATTGCAATGCACAGCACTGCAATCAATTTTGAAATTAAAATAATATACTACGCAAATTTGAAAAAGATACCACATTCAGACATGTCCAGGGGTCAGGAGGAAAAGCAGGGATAAACAAATACAATTTCCAGCTACTTTCAGCTCATAAAAAGCACATGAGTGCACCAATTTTTCTGAGAGGATCTGAATATACAGAAAGATGTTCTGGCCTAGGAGGGAGTTTCTGAGAATTTGTTTGTGCACTTCTTCTTGGTATGGAGTTTCTTAGTGGAGTTTTTCCATGATGGTTTCATGTCAACCACGGTATCACAGATGTTTATTTGCTTCATCTCTGCGTTCCGTGCAAGGCATGACTCATTTTCTGGTTTGACCCAGATTGCGGTCTAAACTTGGGCAACGAGTTTCCAGCACATAGCTGAAGTCAGATTTACCAACTTATCCCAAATCAATGGATAATCTTTATCCTTTCTATAAACAGGTGGAGCCCAATAGACAAAATATCCATTATCTCGCAAAATACGATTAACTTCTTTGAGTAAAATACCATCCGCACTAAAACAATATAACAATAAAATAAAAGCCCAAGGAATTTACGGAAAACATGTAAAATCTAAACACAAATGAAGCAGATTTTTTAACTCGAGAATCCTAAAAAATGTTCAGGTGCTTGCAAATGCAATGAACAACAATTCCATACTTGCTATCAACACATCAGGGTAGCATCTGCATGTCAAAACTTACACAGTGCACTTTCACTAAACTGATTTGAAAGTTTGTACTGGGTGAAAAGATAGCTGATGCAAGTCATGTATGCAGCAATCCACTGGCATGTATAAAAACATAATGGGAATCATGAATTGTAAACTTCCGTAGAAATGCATCTCTAGTTCCAAGTCTTTAATATTGTTCTTTTGTGTTACTATAGGCCATCCCGAAAGGTAAGAAATCAGAGATCACTTCTTTTGGCTGACTATTATCACTTCAATTGGATGAAAGCATTGTAGCAAAATGTATGCAGAGCATGAAGCATTTATCCGAAAGATATGTTTCTTCCTACAAACAATTTTCAAATGCCACTATGCATAACAATGTTCAAGCACCATACCATTCTCATGCCAGTCAACACAACACCTCAAACAATGAACCATCTCAAAAGAGCTTGAAGGATATGGTAGCTGTTTTGTGGCAATGGCAGCAGTCATGGCACCAATTCCTCGTTCTATAGAAAACTGAATCTGATTTTCACGACCATCTTTGGGAGCAAAAGATATTTTTTGTATGTCCAAAGGAAGAAGATAAGCTGAGAAGTAAGCAACGCCACAGCCAACATCCACAACTTGAACAACCCCAGCTGAACACAGATCACCTGTCATCAGTTGTCATATTTTCTAACCTGCACTTCAAAGACAAATCATAAGAAATGGAACATGATAATGCTTGGGTTTTGGAAATATCATCAATTACTGGTATCATTGCCGTTGTAGGAAATGATAAATTAACCAGTTTGAAAGAGAATAGGTGATATAAGAAGCTTAAGTTCATCTACCTCTTAATGTAATCAGCTGCTCCATGCTTGAAATTCGTGCCACCACCAGGGAACCACCATAGCTGATATTTCTCATGCACCCAGTTCTAGCCTCCTTTGACTTCAGCAAGATGTGTATGATTCACATTGCTTCTCCACATATAATCCCAGCTGGTTGGCCATTTTATGGGCAATTTATAATCTTCTGGAAGTGGCACCAGGCAAAACAAACGCTTCTCAAGTGGAGGACAATGCCTCTCTAGCTCTTCTCTTCTAGAAAGATCCAAGGCCGGGTGCAAAGCTATCACATAAGAAACATCATGGCAAGGAAGATACTCATTAAACTTAAGGGCATACATTCATCCTACTTTCTGGGATTACTAGTGGTGTTTGTCGATAGGCAATAGTAACTTTGTTGGTGAATGCGTAAGGACCTGTAAGCTAGAAGATACAGTTGATAAACTTGGTAGAAACCTAAGGTTTTAAGTTTCATGTGCAGTCATTAGCAACATGTCATAGGCTGAAACAAATTAAACTAAAGTTCGAGGATGAAACAGACAGTTTGTGCATGTTAATGGTCGCATTATCTCATTTTTTACTGCATAGGCTGTGATAATCCAGGTCTAAAGATTGGTTTAGCATCTAATCTGACCTGTGGAATGTACATTTATCAATCCCAAATCCAGCATCGACCTAATCCCAAAATTAACATCCATATGTGAACAGTGCAATGAGTACTCCCCTGAGGCTTCCTTGTGATAAATAGCACATTGGATGCAACTAGCAAATATGCTTGGTGCAGATGAAAAAAATTACACAGATGTAAAATAACATCCATATTTCCTTCTTTGATCCACCACAAAAATATGCCACTTTCAAGACTATCTTCCATCAATATCAATTGTCAGAGACCTAGAGTGTCTGCAATTTAATATTACGGTACTTTATTTCTTTGCTTTAGTAGATTCTCATTGTGATCTGTCAATTTATTTTATTAACAACCAATCTAACCCTCCAATCTCACAGGGGAGAAAAGGTAAGGGCTGGTCAGGATCTTAATATGCTTCTATTAACAAAGAAAATGGTATCAATTCCATTCGGAGTATCCAGACATCTACATGTTGAGTGGCCTTGAATGCTGATTGTGAAATTTATGAGCTCCCTATAAAGTTTCCCAATTGCTACCAGCTCACTGGATTTATTGGCAAAACAATCTCATTAAGCAAAAAATTTCTCAGCCAAATAGCCTAAAAAATCCAACTGGGACCAGCGTAAATAAGAAAGACAACAACGTTACATTCCCCAGCACAATTACATATATCATCTCCAAAAACACTATGCAGTGCAATACATTAAATAAACACAACTATAAAGTCACAAACTTCACAAAAGAGAGAAAGAACATTCCGTGAGATGAAGAGGAATTGGAAGAGGAAGAGAGTTGAGAGACATAAATGGAAGCATTGTTGTTTCCAAAACGAGTGCCAGTATAAAATGAACCCACCATTAATAACAAAGCCACCATTATCATCTGCTCTGATTTTGAATCAAAATCTGACCCCAATGAGTACCCTCCCATCTTTCTTTTCTCTCTTTCTTGAAATAGAAACTTGGTTTTGCTTCTACAATTTGTAGGAACCAAAAGAACTAAACTGGCATTTGCAAATTGGGAAAAAAGATATCTTCTTGGAGCTGTTTCAGACACAAATCTAAGAAACAAGAAGTGTTGTGAGTTAGAAAGAGAACCAGAGAGATCATTGCCTCGTCGCCTCGTTTGTTTGTTTGTTTGTTTTTTTTAATTACCATAGTGTTTGTTTGTTCAGATGGATACTTTAACTAATTTAATAATTATCTAAACCCATAATAATTTTAAAATTTATAAAACTTCAATGGGTAATTTTTATAAAATAAATATAAAACTTAATCAATTAAATTATACTTCTTAAAATTAACTTGTTTTTTGGTTAATAGTTCAAATAGTTATTATCACCGAACTTTTTTAATCAAACACATGACATTTTTGTTTTCTATTTTGTTTTATTTAAAAACAAAATTTAGTCCCAAATATATTACCCTATATTAGATCATATGTTGGAGAATTTCTAAGGAAATATTTTCTTAATTATTTTTATTTATTTCCTATTTAATTAAAAAAATTAAATTTATACTTAACAAAAAAAATTTCTAGTTTGTTTACAATTTTTATTATTTTTCTTTTATTTTCAGATTTCTTAGTTTGTTTAGAAAATATTCATTAATAAAATTTTAAATTATGAATTCTTTGTAATTCTTTTTTGGCAAAATTATATATTTTTGTACTTATTGTTGCTTTTATATTGTTTTTATCAGTGTTAATTGATATTAGAACCCAACAATTATGATAGATATATGCTTATTGTATACTAAAATAATCATGGTTGAAAAATATAATAGAACATGGTATGCTCATATAAAAAAAGAATAGAAGGTCCCTTTTAGAAAAAAAAAAATATTCAGAATTGATAATCACAAACATGTAAAAATAAATTATAAAACTAGCTAGTCATTTGGCAAAGGTGTGGAGCCTAAGGATCATGATTAGAATGATAATGAATTCATGATTACTTTTAAGAATTCATTTTAGAAATATAAATAAAAAAAATTATTTATCGATCAAGATAAGTATGATATTGAAATTAAATTTTTTTGATAATTTTAGTTCTCTTATATATTAAAATTAATCGCTAAAATTTGATAAGAATGATAAAAATAATGTTAAAAGAGAAGATTTATATGCCAAAAAAAAATATTTATGATATCCATTCATTTGATTTCAATGATGATTTTTTATGAAGCATATTGTGATGTGCTTCACATATGCTTGAATATAATTTTAAAAATGATGGGGTTAAAGTTAATTTAATATATTTAATATAAAAATTATATAGTAGATTTTTAAATTTTCTCGTCAGGCTTTAATATTGATTCCATTGTTAAGGAGGTTGAACATAACATATATGATTTCTTGGAATGAAAAGGTTAAGCATGTAAAAGATTAAAAAATATTAATTATTCATAAAATCAAGTTAAAAATAATTTGAAATTAAAAAAAAAATTCTTTTTAATCTAAATAATCTATTCATTCGATTACATATTTTTACTGTTTGAGTTTCTACTACAGGCACCATGCTTATTACTTATTAGGTAAAATAATTAAATATTCATATCATATTCATAAAAATTCTTATATTCATATTAGTATCTTAGTATTATTTAATTATTTAACATAAAATAAAATAGTAATATATACACACACGCAATGGCAAAATTTTAAATAGAAAAAATTACTTCGACCCTTCTAAAATCATAAGCAATTACATTTTAATTTTTTTAGTTTTAAAAATTACGCTTTATATATCATTGTTTATAACAGACATGCGAAAAATAAGTCAATAAAAAAGTTTGTAAAGATTTCAGGATTTCCTTATAATTGAGTTAATGATTAAAGAGCTTTACAATTAAATATTATAACTTTGTAATCAATTAAAAAAAAAAAAACTAATAGAACGTCAAAAGAAACCATTCACTCATCAACAAATGCAATCTCAACCCCCCCACCTTGGATAGTGAGAATATTCTTTGATAGAATGCTCTTGGCACAGCTGTTTTCTTCTGTTGGAGCCCCTGACCTTCCCACAACCCTTGTTGGCTCCACAGAGGAGATTAATCAGCAGGGACAAAGTTGATTGAGATGATGGATAACTCAATCTCAACGTTGCCCTGCACGAATTCCATGATGAATTGTCGACCTTTGAAACCGGCCTAGGGCTAATTTGATGGTGTCTTTTCTTTATTTTCTTTGCCACCACAAGTTTATGCCTTTCTTGGACCCAATTTGATTCAAGAACTTGAGTAGACTGCTAACTTTCAAATCAGCCATCCCACGAAGCAAAACCCTCGAACTTGGACTTTTCTTGATCTGATTTGAAACGAGTACTCCTTCAAGATCCCCCATTATCTCCCATGTGTTAATAAGATCTAGATAATTGCTAAAAAATAATAATACAAAAATGTTCTTTCTACAGATTGTGAGTAATGGGATTTACAGAGCATCGAGCAACTGTTAACTTAGTGAACGAGCGAACTTCTATGGCTACCTTTTGTAGCCTCAATCTAGATGGAGAGAAGGGTCCTGCACCACGCCTTGTTACTTCAGAGACTCCAGCAGTATTTAGGAAAATCGTATGTTGATGTCACGAGGATTCAAAATGGAGCTGGCAAAAACAATTAATATCTTCCTACTTCACCTTTTCCAATTTCAAGAAACCAAATGATTGAATAAGTGGATTTTATAAGAAACCAAATTCAGGAAAGATGGGTTTTGAGAGAGAGAGAGAGAGAGGGAAGAAAGGGTTTGTCGGAGAGGGAAGAGTGGACATGGTTTGGTTTTGTGTTCGATTAATCTGTCGTTACCCTGTGCATGTTTGTTTCCACGGTAAAAATTGTATTTTATTAAATTTTAAAATATTTTTTTATTAAAATTAATTTCTTATATATTAAAATTATTTTAATATAATAATATTAAAATTAAATTTTAAAAAATAAAAAATATTATTTTTATATATTTATAATAATACTTTAAAAAACAAACACTTTACTCAGCCCTAATTCCATATCCACTCGATCATATGTTGCAATAACTTTGGCAAGCATTCTGTCAAAAGATTCTCTAGCTGGAGAAATGCTTCCACATCTTACATACATGTCAAGGATAGAGGTTCCTAAGTGCATTTATCTTCTCAAACCCTCACATTCACAACACCCTTGAAACATAACAATCAAAGTCAACGGAATTCGGTTCCATCCCCAGCCTGATTTTATTGAAAAGATCAAGCACCAGCAAAACTTCCTTCGAAAACAAACCCAGAAATCATCGATGTCCGAGAAACCAAATCTATCTGAGACATCACATCCAACACTTTAAGACCATAACAAACCCACCAAGATTTTGCATAAACCTCAATCATTGTATTTCAAAAGTACAGATCAAATCCGAACCCTAACTTCATTGCAACACAATGAACCATTTTTCCTAACAGCGAATCTCTCTTAAGGGACGAAACAGCTCTTTTTATTGATGGAAGTGTAAAGCTGTCAACTTTAACACCCGATTCTCCCAGTATTACTCAACAACAAAGCTTCACCAAAAGGCCAAAATCAAGATGGGATTTTATAATCAAATTCCATGTTACAGTATTGGGTTCTTTCTGTAAATTATAGAATAGTGATGTCGCACTGTTTAGATAATTAGTGAAATGTGAATATAACGAAATGAGCTTAATTTGAAGCAAAAAGACATGTTGATTGGTTCCAGTTGAGATAATGATAAAAGCATGGGTTTTTTTAAGAGTTTTGAGGTCTTTACATAAATTAAGAAGTAAAGAAGGAGAAAAGGAGAACAACAGTAGGTCCAAGTTGAGACAATGACAGTGGAACATTGCATGTAACGCTCCAACAGCACAAGGAATGGAATAAAATACGGGACTTCATAAGAGTTAGTCAGAGATTCGGGTGCTGAAATTAATAGATAAACTGTTTCAAAGAGAGTTTCGAACAACACGCACAATTGGTCATCAAGTTTTCAACTGAAACCAACAAGGGGAAGTGCCTTTGGATAGTTCATTCGTGCTCTTAGGAGATGCTACAATTCAGGATCATTGATGAGAAACATCATTTTCGTGGTGCAAATGAATCTATGAGAAAACAACGTACAGAGAAACTGAATGGCTTCACTTCTGTGTAGAAACAGAAAAGGAAGAGGTCGATGAAGGCTACAAAAGTTAGCAGCCTTGAGAACCAGCACAGATAGACTACTGACGGTGCAACTCTAGCATTATTCAGTCAACGTCCACAAATGAAGTTAAGTCAATATCCTGTAGGGTAATTTTCCCAGTATATAAATCACTTGTATGATCAGAGCAAAGAGGGAAACACATTCGATTCAGACTTCCATGAATTGCACGCATCCTTGGAACCTAATTTTCTTCATCTGCTGGGTTAACGTTTAAAATATTTTGCAGCAACCGCACTCGATAAATACAGTATCAGTTCTGTCACAAAAATGATACAAGAACGTGATGGCTCGTCAGAAGCCAGTCTGATCAATAGCAAAGATAAAGCCTCATCTACTGGCTTTGGATCTGAAAGATTTTTACCGCCACCATCTTTACCTACTTTTCTGTGGGAAAGTGAACCTCTTCATTTCCACTCGTATCTTAGACTTTCAAATCTTTAGTATAATGCCTAACGCACTCATTTTTTGTAGCTTCATGCATTTATGCCAACGTCAAAATACAAGAGAATCTCAGATGATAACTTGCAACAATTTTCACCATCTCAAGTTCTGGCAGCAGCAAAAGAAATCAAGCCACATTCGCCCAACCCCTGCATGCCACTTGATATTATCAGCATCTTCCAGAGAAGTGAGTATGTTGATTGGCCTGGGACGACCCATGCTATTTGTCAACCCAGCCGTCTTTACAGCCTTCCTTACAAATTCAATACGTGTAGAGACTTTCATGCATAGTTTTGGCAGTTTGAGTCCCTAAGCCACAAGCCACAAGCCACAAGACATTCCTTGTATTTGTCAATAGACTCATCTGAGTTAAACTTGATTTTATACTTCTAATGACTACACAAAACATGCTTATTTTTAGGAAGTTTGACAACACTCCAGATTTTATTTTGATTGCAGCTCATCATGCATAGCATGCCGCCATTCATCCTATGAATTTTGCCTTTTGAAAATTCCATGGTTCATGCGCATCAGAGATAGCAAAAGGAAAAACAGGATGTTCACCTAAGAGATGTTGATAAGCAATGTAATTAGAGATATGATGTCTTGTTGCATAAGTGACAAAGTCTTGTAACTTTATTGAGAGAACATAATGAAAAGTTGGATTTCTATGGGGTTGTGGCTAAGGAGAATGATTAGTAGAATCACCCTTATAATTCGTGGTAATAGGAATGACAAGGGGGTGTTGCCGAGGAGACATAAAATCCAGAAGATACTGATTAGCAGAATCATCCTTAGAGTCCGAGATAGCATGAATGACAACTCTTGAGTTAGAATGCATATATGCAGCCGTGGTGGACAAGTGCCTATCATGATTGCTACTGTCATCAACTTTGGAATCTGCTGGGTTGTGTTCAAAGTGTGTACTAACAGGATCGACATTCCTTTTACTAGTAGTCATACCATCAAAGAAGAAGGAAGTGTAGTCTGCAGCAAGTAGTGTATCTGAAGATGAAGCCAAGTCTGTAGAAGCAGCATTAGATAAAGGAAACAATTTTATCAAGTCTTCTTGTTGATTCCTATTTTTAAAGTATAAAGAATTTTTTTCAAATCCGACGTCTCTTGATATGAATAATCTTTGAGGGGTTATGAATAATCTTTTAGGGGGAGGATAGTAGCATTTATACCCTTTTTATGTTGAGAAGTATAAAAAAAAAAACACAATGAGTAGCTTTTATATCAAGCTTGTTCTGATGTTGTTCTAATGTGAAATTTGTATATAAACAAAATAAGTGCAGTCAAACACTCACAAAAGAGATAAATCAAGTGGCTATTTTTAAAAGACTTGAAGAGGTGATTTAAAATGTAACACTTGGCTAAATAGCTAATTGATTAGATATGCAGTAGATAACATTCCATGAGACCAAAACAATTTAGGAACATACATGATTAATTCTCTCATTTAAGATTTTTTTTTTTGTTTCTTCATGGTGTCAGGGTAGATTTTTAATAACCTACCAATTATTTGAAATTTCTATGAAAAAACCGTTCAAGATTGATAGTGTTAATGGCACTAATAGATCCTGCAATATAGTAGAAGGAGAGCCAAATCCTAATCAAGGTTTAGGCTCAATATTATTAAATGAATTTAACTATCTCCCTTGATTAAAAGTTATGGCAATTGCTCTTGGTAGAAGATCCAAACTTGGCTATGTCAATGGCTTGGCAATGTAAGGACCAACTTGTTATATTTTAGTTACTTAATTCTATAGAAAATTATATTGTTGAAATATTTAGCTACTCATAATCCTCTTTAGAATTATAGAACTATGACAAGTTGTTAAAAAGATATATGGAAATGAGAATAGTACAGCTCATATTTTTCAAATCAATAAAAATCTTGCTAATCTGTAATAAGATGGCAAGAATTATATTTAGTTACTTAGGACCCTGAAAAGTATGTGGAGTGAACTTGCACTAAATCATCCCCACATGATTGATGCAGCAGAATTAAAGAAATGTGTAGAGGAGGACAAGATCTTTTAACTTTTAGCTAGCCTCGATTCAAACTATGAAGATATTCACAGTAGGATCCACACGATTGATGCAGCATAATTAAGGAAAAGTGAAGAGGAGGACAAGATCTTCTAACTTTTAGCTGGTCTCAATTCAAACTATGAAGATATTCACAACAATATCCTTATGAATCCTGATCTCCCATCCTTTACTAGTGTGTACACTAATATTCAACGAGATAAAGCTCACAAAAAGGTTATGAATTCTGATTCTAAAATCTTTTTATCATAAACTTGTGCTTATACTGTCAACAAATTAATAAGCAATGAAAGACTTTACAAGGGCAAACGACCTGATTCAAAGTGCCACCATTTTCATATTATTGGTCATTCTATTAGGGGGTATTGGATTCTTCATCCAGAGTTGAAGTTGAATTTTGAAAATGAAAAGAGATGTCAAAGGAGTTATTACAATCCAATTTTGGTTTATTGGCTTTTGATTTAATTTTACAAGGGTAAAATATAAAATTAAAATATCAAAAATTTATTTCAATGAAAAGTATGATTTGTCAGCTTACGTGAAAGCTGTGGACTACAATGTGCTTTTGTTATTTTATCATTTTCTTCAAAATAAAGATAGTTGTTTGCTTTCGAATTTAATTCTTAATCAAATTCAAACTTCAAGGAAGAGAATAAGTTTGATTGAAACTTTATTTCTTACACGTGATGGAACTCTTGCGCTATAAATTCACCTGAGGAGACCATTACAAGAAAAGAAAAACTCGACAGGGCAATTACAAGAACCCCTAAAAGAAAATAGTTAGAAGAAAAAAGAAAACACATTACTAAAAAAAAAAAGACAAAAGGGCGGCAAACCCTATACAAACTGTCTCCCCTTTCAGTATTTTTTTCCCTTTCTTTTCTAGTCTCAGTCTCTCCCCCATTAGACATTTTCATTCCTCAATCTTAACCCCTAGGAGCTGCAACTCCTCATCAAAAAAGAGCACATCACACAAGAGAACGTCATTATGCACAACCACCTTATCCTCATAAAAAAGAAGCATGGTGTTTCATCTTCTTCTTCCTATCATCTTCCTTCTCAAACCAAGCTCAAGCCAACAACTCCTCTCAGTAGTGGGAGCAGAGTTAGTTTACCCAGTCACTATAATAGCAGAGTTTCATCATCATAGTAGGAGCAGCAGCAGCATGGTGCAACGACGTGTATATCCTTTTAGCAACAATCCTGTAATGCGACCAGCCTTGTTTTTTCACTAGTAGTTAATCCCAGTCATCTCTCTCATCATATCTCTTTCTTATTGCCAGCAGTAGCAGTGTTACCTTCTCTACACTAGGAGTAACCAGCAGCAGGTATGCACAGTCATCACTAACCATTGCAAGTTCCTTAGCCATTGTAAGCATGCAAGCCAGCAGCAGCGGAGGAGATCTTCACTTCGGCCATAGGTTACTCCTCTAGCAACAACCTTCTCTTCTATGTGGAAGTTGTACTGATCGTAGCAACACCAAAAGCCACCATTAAGAAAATCATCTTTCAGCTAGCAAACCTGTCTCCACCGGAATAGCAAGTAAGGTCGCCCTTCTAGTGTAGGGCCCAATTGTCTCCCTCCAATTTGCCTTCAGCCGTTGCTTTGCCAGGTAAGTCTTTCTTTCTCTGTTTTTGCCAAATTCATTACTTTGCCACTATAGTATGCATGTATGAGTTATTCACATATACATGCACCAATGGCCAAACCGAGTCACTAGTTCTGGTTTAGACCAGTGACCCGACCCTCTTTTTTAAGTTTTAAGACTAGGCTAAAAAAACATAAAAAAAATAGTTTCTTGTTTTTTTTTTTTATCCAAATTTTATGAATTTATTCACTAACACCAGAGTCAGGAATATCCTACTTTGTGAATTGTGCAATATTTATCAACATTAGAGTTGTAAATATTCATGGGTGAATATTCATTGATGCTAGAGTCGTGAATATTATAGGATGACCATAAGAATAGAACATAAACAAACCTTTAGTAATTTTAAACAAAACTAACAATGCAGTCTGCTTCAGGTAAGACGCTTAAAGGATGATAACATCTTCCTTTTCGCTAACCAGTCCCAGATCATAAAATCTCTGTTAATCATTTAGGGTTTTTAGTGACCATAATACTAGATAACAACTCCTTAAATAATATTTTTTTCCTTAAATGAATAAGATGCTAAATAATTATTCTTTTTTCATAAAAATAAAATTTTAATCGGTCATTATACGATGTCTTAGTGGAACAAAAGCTATGAATATAAAGTTCACATTGTTGTTACTCACTTCACCGATTCTCTTTCTAGTAATGTTGAGAATTTTCTACCAATCCATCAACTTTTCTCAATTACTTTCATATTTATCTTAAGAAAAAGAGTGATACTATCATGACAACATCTGCCTTTGATTCTCTAGCTCTTCTGGTAAGTTGTGCAATATATGTTGAGAAAGAGTTTGCAATCTGTGTTGGAATGGGAATCTATTTATTGCTTTCGCTCAAAACAAATGATGCAATAATTACAACTCAAAATGAGAGTTCGTAAAGGACTGGTATTACATCTATATAGGATTCTGGTGCTACTTTGTGGTTGACAGTTAGACAGAATTGGCAGCTCGAGTGAAAATTCTCTGACGGCCTTCTTTCTCTCTATGTTGTAGGATGGCTCATGCTATATATGGTAGCGCGATCTTTACTATTTTATTTCATTCACCAAGTCTTGGAATCGGCATTACAGTAGCTAAGATAGATCCTCTTTCTATTGTTTAGCTTTGACCATAAATTACCAACATTGAAGAAGTTGCCTCCAGCGGTCTCGTAATTCAAGCATCATGTCCTTTATAAAGTCACTTAAAGAGCTTCTCTTTTTTTTTTTCTACTGTAAATTAAATGGTACATGGAGTCATTTGAAAATGTGATCGAAACAAAGTTTAAAAATAATTTTTTTACGTGTTTAAATTATATATTTGTTGTTACTCAATTTTAGACCCCACGTCTAGAGAAAATGTAAACCCCTTTCGAATTGAGTATAGAGTTTAGCTCATGTTTGCTAGAAGTTTAACAAAAGCAGAGAGACATATTTTTTTTCGAAACCTTACTTGAGCTGTTTTTTGCTCTTTTTATCTTTTCCCTTTACTATCAAAATTACCAGGTTTTCTTAGGTTGATCAGGAGTCTTCATAATGCTAAAATTGTTCCTTTTTTATTCAGTCTTTAAGGTTGGATAAATCCCTCAGAATTTGCACTAAATAAAAAAAATAGTTTTGTTGCTGTCATAATTTTTTGTTCCAACTTAGGCTTTAATTTTGACTTGGTTTTGTACGATATTTGACCATCCTAACTATATTTTGTCACTCATGACATATTGAAAAATTAACCTACACCTTTATAAGGTTCTAGGGATCATTGTTCTTAGGGCAGATTCTCAGTCAGATTTGGATGCTCAGCATTGTCAGATCAAGAACCTTTTTGACCAATGAGATAACTGCCAGAATCTGTTCTCCAAAATAATTTTATCTATCTTCAACTCCTTTATCAAAGTTATATTTCTAGACACTTAGATAAATTTGGACTTTTAAATTGCTTAATTTCGATATCAAAAGCTAAAGATATTCCTATTTGAATATCTAACATGAAGGTAGAGAATTCTGTTGCAGGAAGGATCCTGACCTAAGTTTTGCATTAAAAAAATCTATTTCTATCACAAATTTTGTTGATTTATTCTTAGATCATACTTTCAGTCATATTAGGATTGTTAGCGTTTGTCAGTTTCTCAATTAGACTCGAAGATCCTTTTTAACCAACTAGATTACTACCAGATTCTATTCTCTAAAATGATTTTATCTCACTTTGACTTATTCATCAAAGTTGTAGTTCTGGACACGTAGATAAATTTGAGCTTTTGAATTGCTTGATTTCGATATCAAAAGCTCAAGATATTCCGGTTTGAATATCTAATATGAAGGTAGAGAATTCTGCCATAGAAATGATCCTGACTCGAGTTTTGCACTAAAAAATCTATTTCCATCACAAATTTTGTTGATTTGTTCTTAGATCATACTCTCAGTCATATCAGGATTCTCGGTGTTTGTCAGTTTCTCAATTAGACCCGGAGATCCTTTTTAACCAACCAGATTACTGTCAGATTCTGTTCTCTAAAATGATTTTATCTCACTTTAACTCCTTCATCAAAGTTGTAATTCTGAACGCATAGATAAATTTGAGCTTTTAAATCGCTTGATTTCAATATCAAAAGCTCAAGATATTCTGGTTTGAATATCTAACATGAAGGTAAAGAATTCTACCGCAGGAAAGATCTAACCCGGGTTTATGGGCTTGATTTGAAGGATTTTTTTGGACCAAGGACTAAATCGAAAAGTGCTAAAATAAGGGATTGAATTAAAGAAGATATTGAAAGCTGGAGAGGGGGGCTGGATCATCATAAATGACTGGATTTTTACCACACTAAATAAGAAAAATAAGACTTTGCCGCTACACCCTCCATCTGATTTCTTCTTTTTTTCTCTGCAAATTCCTATTGTTTTTCCTTTGTTATCATGCCTGATTTTTAGAGCTACAGCCATGTTTTTATTGCCTCATTTCAAATGGAGCAGCTGACTCTATGAAAAGATAAAAAGAAGCCACACCATCCTCTAAAAAAATTGAAAAGAAATCACTGCTGATCATATAATCAGAATCAAATATTCTGGTTTTCTATTTCTGCTCACCCGATATTCACACCCTAAAGTTAATGTAACATATCTTTCCTAAATAGAGCCGCATGTTAGGCTATATAAGCCTCTTCTGCTGAGGGAATAAGGAGGAGAACGAGAGAACAAAAGAGAGATAGCAAAAGAAAAACAAGAAAGACGTCTTTGCTCTCTCTTTTTTTTGCAAATAAAACTGCAGAAACAGGCAAAGAAAGCGCAGGAATTAATAAAGAGAGTGACAGAGAGGCAGAGTAAAGAAAGAGACAATAAGTAGACCCAAACACAAAACAGAAAAAGAAGGACAGACACAGACCGAGCAACCATCACTCTTTCAACGCCACTGCAGTTTCTTCATCTCCAGGTTTGTTTTCTATTCACCTGTTGCATGCTTCTTTTTTTCTTCGTGTCTGCACTGTTAGCGTGGTCTCTTCCCATTTATGTTTGTATGTGTCTGTACTGTTCAAGTGAATTAATTCACTTGAATAATAGCTCTCCATTCACAAAAGAGGGCTACGCCTCTTTTGTGTCCAGCTGGGTCACTTGCTTGGGCAAGTGACCTGGCCAGACCTTTTTTTTTTTCCTTTTAAAAAATAAAAGAGAAAGAGATCTATGATTTTTTTGGAATATTTATTTAAAGGTATATTTTTTTTATATTGTAAAAAATATCAGTCTTGTGCTTAGAATACCTGATTTTCGATGCAATTGCAGCAAATATACATATATATCAAAATTTATTTTCTTGTGTGTTATATACAGCCAATACCCTAACATATTTTGAATGCTCTTTTTTTTATATACCAAAAAATATAGGAAGTTTTGAAAATATGTTTTCGCATGGATTTCTAAAACAAAAAAAAAAATTATTTTCTTACATTTATGGATTTTACAACATGTTTGAAAAACTCCAAAGAGTACTAGTCAATATTCTAAAAATATAAAACTTTTATTTCAAGGGGAATGCATCTATTATTCACCTCTCATGTTTGGATAAAGAAATCCTTAAAGGACGAATATCCAAAATATTATTAGGAATAATTTGTTATTATTCACTATTAATATTTGGATAAAGAAACCCGGAATGGTAAATATTCAAAATAATTTTCTAGGAATAATAAATCCGCATACATTCTTGAGAGAAGTCTTGATTATAATCAAGGATATTTTATTTTTTTTTACTCCATGGTTTACGAGCCGTGAGAATATAAAACACAAAAAATTTTTTTTAAAGCGCCCTAGATTTCTAAATTTTTGTCCTTTCTCCTTGCGATTTACGAGTTGAAAACTCTTGAAATACCAAGAGAAAAATGAGTTTTTAAAACATATAGAATCTCCTTGGATTTCTATCTTAATGAATTTAGTTAGAATTAAACCTAGAAAACTGATGAGATTAGAAAACACTAACACCATAATCATTATAAGACAAACTAAATATTAAGCAGTTTATTTTAGGTAAAGCGTACTTGGGTGCTAATACCTTTTTATTATGCAACAAGCCGCTTGCTTTAAAATTTTTAAAAAATTAATTAGGTTTTTTAATAACTAAATGATAACTCTCTTATTACAGTATTAAATACCACCTGCAGCTCGTCTGAGGTGAATTGTTCCAAGTTCAACAACGTGCAATAAAAGAAAAATACTTGAGACGGGTTGCTAAGACCATAAAAACTTGAGAAAAAAAGGTTGGTCAACCAATCTCACATCTGTTTGAAAGCTGACAACTAAGAAAGGATTAAGGGCCCTTAACTACTGTTGCAACCCCCTAAATTAAATTGGTTTGGTTGAAGGGAAGTGTTCTGTCTCCGTCTAGGTGGACATCCATCATAGAGACTGTCGGCTTGTAATCGTCTCTGGGTTAATGGTGGACCTCTAATATTTAATGCTCTGTCTCGGGCCCGGCTCGTAATTGATGGGCACCTTTTCTCGTTGTGGGAAAAAGAAACAATGATTAAACGATAAGTTTGCGTAAAAGTAGATAGAGGGGTGTAATTTGATCTAATTCTCAAATATTAAGGATCTAATTAGCCTTTCTTAATCACGCTAAAAAAATATCAATTTTTTACTAACCAAAAATACTTTTGGTAAGCATGAAATCACTTTTAAAATCTGCAACCACTAGCTTGTCCTGGTCATAAAACGATAAAGTCCATTTTTTTCTTTAACCAAAGTTGAAGGAGCCAAAGGAAGTTTCCTGGAAAAAGGTCACCGCATTGGAGGAAACGCAGACGACATCTTTATCCATCCAAGTGAAGACTAGTTATTTGATTCACTTATTAAAACGAAGATTAATAACATAAACAAGACAAAATGATCAATACCGAATGTCGTTTTCCTAATCCTTAAGTAAGATGGTGTTACGTATTGATATGTTTTGTAGCAAAAATTGCAATGCGTTTGAATTGTTTTCTTCCATGCATGATCCCCACCAGAGTTAAGACCAAGCATGAAACATGAAACCATGTCCTCGCCCCTCACTTCACGCCAAAATCGCCCATTTTCAGCGACTTCTATGGGTCTCAACTACGACCTATAGAAGGGAGATGAGTGTGATAAACGCATTTTAACTTGATTGAGTCTGGAGAACGAAATCTGGATTCCATTGGCAGACCTTTTACCAATAGGGCTCCGATTCTACTGTCAGTAACACTTTTCCTTTAAGAAGTGATTACGGGTTCGGTGTTTCAAAGAGAAGTCAATGTCGTCTTCTAAACACCAAATAAGAAAGAAGAAAGAGAGAAGAAAAACCTGATGGAGGATAATGTCTTGTAACCCACCGTTTATCTGTTTTGAATAAATCAACCAATATAGAAGGTTTGGTAGTTTTTTTGTTTTTTTTTTAACCTTTTCCTCGAACAGTGAAGGTGACTGAGATGCGATGATAGTTTCGTATATCGATCGACTTGAAAACCTAAAACAACTTGCACAAAACTCGACCATAAATTTAATAATTTTCATTGAAGGTGGTATGTTTGTTTTGCAGGAAATGGTTTTCTTTTCCTTTTATTTTTTTATGTGAAATAAATATTAAAAAATAAATGAACTATAAATATTTTTAGGCAATTCTTGAATAGTAATTCATTTAAAGAAAAAATAGTTTAACCTTATGAAATAAGAAAAAGTATTTTTATTGATATTATTAACTTATGCAGATTATTTAACCACATCAATTATTATTGTTAATACCTATCATCATCGTCTCTGTATTACAACCTTACAACCATCTATTATCACCATAATTATAATCTTATTATCAATATAATCATTGTTTTATTATTATCTCATAATGACTCTTTCACATCATTACTTTCATGGTAAAAATTTTCTTTTTATTATTACTATTATTATTATTCATTATTATTTTTGCCAACATTATCAAAATTATTAATATTATTATTATCTTAATTATCATCAAAAATATTATTATTAGAATCATCATCATCATAACTTTTCTCATCTTATTATCATCATCATCATCATCATCATCATTATTATTATTATTTCAATTACAAATATCATATCATAACTTTTCTCATCTTATTACCATTAATAAAAAATAATTTATTCTACACAAGAAAAAAATCATATATCCAAATAATAGAAAATAACTTATTTTTTAATAAAACCCTTCCATATATATATATATATATATGAATGTATATTATATTGGTTTGGTTATATATTATTATCTA
>NW_011499894.1:95666-147897 GCF_000495115.2 Populus euphratica
AATTTAAATCATCAAATAAAATTTTATATATAATTTAAATAATTTTTAAAAATTTTAAAAATTTATTTTTAATACAAGTACATAAATATATTTTAAAACTTTGTTTGTTGATAAAACCTTATTTGTTGATAAATCATTATCGGAATCAAATAATTTCATTAATACCAGTTCATAAATTACAATAAAAGATGAAAATTTAGTCCTTTAGGTAAAGTTAAAATACAGATAAACATTTATAAATTTCAATTTGATTTCAGATAAATTAGCATTAGAATTAATTCGATAATTAAAAACAACTCTGAAACCAGCAGGGATGGATGGGATTTCCATTACCAATAATAAATTAATGTAATAATAATTGTTTTTAAAAAAAGATTAAATATATTAAAATAATATATTTTTATTCCAGAAAAAATCTAAACAAGCTTAAATCTAATCCCAAGCCGAGTTTTGCAATTAGGATTTGACAAAAATATGAAGAAAGTCTTTGATCATCATCATGCATGATGGATGTAATCATCATGATCATCAAAGCCACATCTTGCAAATTAGTAAACATATGATTAGCCAACAAATTCTCATCATCCATGAAAAAAAAAAAAAAAAAACCCCACAAAACACATAATGATAGGTATTCTTTTTCCTCCTATATACGATTGAGGGGGGTACAATTTTCTCAGCAAGATCAACCAACCACAACCGTTCGATTGGATGATCCCTCTACTGTGATCTCCTCTGTGATCTCATTTCCCTAACCAACCCCACACAATCCAGCAAACACGTCTAGTTAAGAAAAAAAGACCCAAAGCAGAAAAAAGAAAAAAAGAAAGAGAAACAGAAAAGGAAAGGACATTTTTTCAAGAGCAAGAGACAATCATCACGTAATTTATAATCATGATCATCTCTGCAGTTCCATCATACGACAAAAGTCCTCAAAGCACACAAACCCATCTCCGTTCTTATCAACCACTGCTATCATACCCGCGCAATCCTCTAACGTGCACTTTTCGTCGCCAAATGCCTTGTAAACATTTAATAATTCCTCTGCCGTTATCCTTCCATCACGATCCGAATCAAAAAACACAAAGGCGTCTCTCAGCTCGTCATCCCCCGCCGGCTCGCAAGCCGACCCGAGACGACTCGCAAGGGCCTCAACACTAACATGGTCCCTCTCACCTAACATAACGGCCATCTCCTCGCTGCTGGGCGGCTCGGCCCCAAGCCGGGTAAGAAGAGCCTCCAGCTCGTTTCTCGAGACAAGGCCGTCGTTATCTCTGTCAATTACCTTGAAAGCCTGGGTCAACTCGAAGTAAAAATCGGTCGACATATCGGACCAGTCACCAGATATTTGTGGCAAAACACTAGTAGGAGTCCGAAAACCAGCGTTGGCTGCAGCGGAATTGGGCTTGACGTTAGAGACAGAGGCATCGGAGGCATCGGAGGAGGCGGTACCTGAGCTAAACGATGATGGTTCTGATCTTGATAGCATGGATCGGTCTTTTTTGGATCCGAAAAATCGCTTCGGGCTGAGTTTTTTTATGAGTTGCATGGCGAAATCTGAAGGATTGATAGAGACCCAGGAGGAGGATAGGGCTATAATTAAGACAAAGAGAAGAGAAACAATGGAAGGGTTCTGAGACGAAAGATAGCAGGAGCAGGATGCTTAAATGGAGTGTGAAGGCCATGAGGCAACTTCCACGAAGCTTCCAATTAAGCAGTACACTATATATATATATATAAAGAGCACTGGCCACCACACCGAAAAAAGTGAAATATATATATATATATGGGCCCGCGCTACTATACTACGGCTCTGTATTTTTTTGAAAAAGTCGGTATTAAGTAATGCAAATAGTCCGTATTTTATTCGTGAAAAATGATGTCTAAATTAAGTTAATGCAAATTAATTATTTAAATTATAATATAAATTGAGATTAATAAGTTTATTTTATTTTAATTAGAAGGTAAAAAAATAATGATATTAATTTATTTTTTTCAAAAAATATCATGATATCTTGAAAAAAAAAGGAGGGCATGAAAATAGATATAAAAAAATGAAAAAATTAGACCACATCAACAACAGAAAAAAAATTAATATGAGAAATTAACTACATAAAAATAATAAATAAAAAAATAAAAATAAAAATAAACAATTAGACCACATCAACAACCAGAAAAAAAAAATTAATATGAGAATTTAACTACATAAAAATATTTAAAATAAAAAATAATAAATAAAAATAAATAAAAAATAAATAAGAGGGTAATCAAATATATTCAATTAGAGGGTTAAATTTAAAAGAAAACGCTTTAATAAAAGAAAAAATTTAAAAAATAGGGACCAAATTAAAAAAAATACACTATAAACTTAAATTGAATGGTGAAATTAAAACCAATAAAACTTTAACAAAAATACCATCAAATTAAAAAAAAATACACTATAAATTTAAATTGAATGGTGAAACTTTAACAAAAATACCAAGAAAAAAATAAAAATAAAAAAAATAAAAACCAAATTAAAAAAATAATACAACAAGTTATAATTCAATGATAAAATTGAAAACAAACAAAAAAATTATAAAAAAGACTAAGGAAAAATAGAAATAAAAAATAAAAACTAAAATTAAAATACAAAAAATAAAAAGGATAAATATGTATTTTTCAGGGAGCAAAGGAGGGAAAAAAAATGGTTATCAATAACAAATTGTTCATCCAACGTTGACATGCATTGCACTATAAAGAAAAAAACGTGATGGCACATCCAAATACACGGTGAAAGATCAGGCTCGGCCACCAAAAAACATTGCATATATCGTTTAAAGGTCATGAATACCTTGCATGCCCTGACATGTGGGGATCATGAGCCAAAAAAAAAATTGAATATATAAGTTTTATTATTCAACAAAAATACATTAAATGAATTTGAAATTAAGAAAAGAAACTACATAAAATGATGAAAAGGCTTTTGAACTCATGCCTTTTTTTTTTCCAGATTTTATGAACAAGAATATTTTTTATATTTTCTAAAATTAAAAGGATAGAAATACCATTGGTCTAATAATCCATTGAAAAATATTGAATTACCATGGAACTTAAAGCATTATTTTTTTTTTAATCAAGAGTAAAAAAATTCACTATTGAAGTGAATGTATTTTTTTTATGAACAATAATTTTCTTTGCATGTGTTTGTTTATATTAATACTTTTTTAAAAAATAAACTATTAGATGGGAGACTAGTTAGGTGGCCCATGCTCCACCACGGGCCAACTTATTTTTAGTATAAAAATATTAAAAAAACTTAAAATTTAAAAGTCTTAGATTAATCTATAAGGATAAACTCAAAAATTTTGAGCTAGTTATACCGTCGAACCCCAAAACCTTTCTTTAAGTGTAGCAGGGTTGTAAAACCTATAACCTCAAGTTACTTAGGTTTAAAAGGAGACGTTAGATTCAATTTAATAATAAAAATAAAAACAACAATAATAATTGATTTTACCATTTAAAATAAATTTTTGTTTTGTTTTTTGAAAGCAATTTTCAAATTTAATACTATTAATGAATTTAATAATATTAATAATAATATTAAACTTATTTAGTCCAAGTTTTTATAATTTTTAATCTTTTCAAATAAAATTTATATTTTTTTATAATAATAATTTTTTTAAAAATTTATTAATAACAATAATAATTTTTAATTTTACCTTTCAAATCAAATCTATATTTGTTTTTTAATATTAATAATATTTTTTAAAAAATTATTAATTGTTATATTAATAATATTCATTATAATACAAATAATAATAATAATAATACACAAGCAATCTGGATCTGGCACCCAATCAAAACCATATAACCCAGACCAGCCAATCTCAGACTCAAAATCCTTCATCTATCCTTTAAATTCAGCAAAATTCAAAAGAAATTATTAGAATAAACAACTTAGAGTTACTTGTACCAACCCAGTACACTAACAAAGAAGTTACATCTATTTAGAACAAAGAGAAGCAACAATAAAGTCAATGTCATCCCGTGTAAAATCAATCAAAATCAAGAGTCATCATGCAGCCAGATACATTGCAATAAGTCTTGTATCTAACTATAAACCCCTCTTCACTTAACAAATTAGAGGAATGACATGCCAAAACAAATAACTCAGCAACCCACAGCAGGCCACATACACCACAAAAAAAATAACAAAAGATAAACCCCGACAATTTATCAGAACTAGCCAGCTTCTCCTTAATAAACACTCTTCTAATTCATACTGAAAACATCAAAAGTCAACAGTAGAACACTGATATTTTTTAGTTATTGTTATAATGTGAGTTGCTGGTTCTGGGACCTGCCTTCCATGTCCTGGAAATCACAAGAAAGGGAACCGAAAAAGAGTGTGTCTTTCTTTTCTACTTGAAAGTTATTTCTCTTTACGATTTTTGTACCTATCCCCTTGTCTTCTTGCTGCTTTGGTCAGATTCATGGGTGTGAATGGTTTGCTTCAAACCTATGGGAATATCATAGTTTCCAGACTTAACATATCCACCAATCTGAAAAGGAGTTTGATTTGTTGAATTTTCAAGTTAATCTATAACTTATCAGATTAATTTGAATTAATTATTCTCATTAGAATAAGAATATTTTTTTATATAAAATATTGATTTAGCTAGGTTTAAACTGCTGAATAAAATCATTAAATATTTGATAAAATTTAATATGATTGAATAAATTTAACTGAGTTAATATATTCTTTGATTTAATAAAAAAATATATTCCAGATTATATGTGGATAGCATTTAGCTTAGAACACGGCGCAAATATTATTTGGTAAAAATTTTAAATTTTTTTTATTGAAATTATTTTTATGTTTTTGAATTATTTTGATGCATTGATGTAAAAATAAAATTAAAAAATTATTTTAAAGACTTTTCAAGAAAAAAATACTTTAAAAAACATTTACTGACACAGTATCAAACTCTACTTTTAAGGAAATCTATCTGCTTCTCCTAAGTTAGAAATTTCTGGGATGGTTTTAGTGATTAAGAAATAAGTAACAAGGACCTGTTCACTTAGCTAGCTTACGAAACTAGTTTGTCCAGTATTGGGTGCTAGATTAGGAGTTAATTAATTGATTCCCCAACCACCTTGTGGTTGATTAAATTATATTTGGATAGCATTTAGCTTAGAACACAGCCCAAATATTATTTGGTAAAAAATTAAAAAAAAAATTGATTGAAAATTTTTTTATGCTTTTGAATTATTTTGATGCATCGATGTAAAAAATAAAATAAAAAAATTATTTTAAAGATTAAAAAAAAATACTTTAAAAAATAATTGCTAACACAGTATCAAACTCTACTTTTAAGGAAATCTATCTGCTTCTCCTAAGTTAGAAATTTCTGGGATGGTTTTAGTGATTAAGAAATAAGTAACAAGGACCTGTTCACTTAGCTAGCTTACGAAACTAGTTTGTCCAGTATTGGGTGCTAGATTAGGAGTTAATTAATTGATTCCCCAACCACCTTGTGGTTGATTATTTGTTTGTTTTAACATTACAAACAATTGAACCTTCAAAATCCATCTTCATCACAGTTGAATTATATTTGCGAGGTTGATTTTGCGAGTTAATTTTCCGGGAAGATGGTGGCATGACTTTGTTTTTTCTGTTTCAATGGATGATGATAACCTAGAATTTCAAAAGCATACAGCGGACCGAAGAAGTTTCCAGTTATTTAAGCAATAATTCAGAAGAAAGCAGGGCATGAATTTTGACCATGCTATTGCGCTACCTGATGCAAGACACTTGCAAATGCAACGAAATTGATATTTTCAACAATAATTCTGTAAGTTTATCCAGAATTTTTATGGTAATCGAGCAATAATTAGTGATATTTTATTATTTATTTCTTAAACTTATCTTAAAAATAAATATTAAATAAAAATAATATTCATAATCTTCTAATAAAAACCCTAAGATATAAATATGGAATGAGCTACGCAATCCCCTTAATTTTTCCAACATAATAATTAGCTTTTTTTATTTTCTTTTCCAGATACAGGGTTTCTTTTTTTCTATTGTAAAACAAAAGGTTAATTACTTGATATTTTTAAAAAGAAAAAAATAACCTCGTTGAATTTTCAGTTTATTAGCTCCATAGACAAAGATTTGTTCCAAAGCCATTTGAACATTGGAAAATAACGGTTATATATTCATTTGGTAAATGATTTTACAAGGTAACATTCTATCATTTTAAGAGATTTTAAATATAATTATTAATTTTTATACTATACGAAGGAGATAAATCTGAGAAAAGGAGAGAAACAATAAGGAGGGAATTAAAAATTTTAATTTTTAAGGAAAAGAAAGATATTTGTATCTTTTTTATTTCTCCTAGCAAAATATGATATTTTTATTTATTTACTTTTTAAAAAGGTAATAAATTGGGCGTAATAAATTGCATGGAGATTCATTTCATGGATTTCTTGGCATCTAAAACTAAACTTTGACACCGCCCTGGCTGAATGGCAATTGCATGAAAGCTTTGCAAGTTACCAAGTCTTTCATTTCTGTCGGTAAAAGGAAGGAAAAATCAGATGTCTTTCTTAAGTTCTTAGCATCCTCGTAATTTCTATTGACTTTTTTCAAAGACTTGTATTTACAATCAACAAAGGTGAAAAAGTATATATGTCATGCTAATCATGTAATCATACAACTCATATTCAAAATTAAAATCTAATCTCAAAAAATTAAAAAAAATCTAATAAAAATATGACATAATAAAAACATATTTCAAGGCACCATCATTATTGGAATGAAGTTGAGTGACGTTATAAAATCAGTTAATTTTTAATAAGTCAGATTTCAGTTAGTTCAAGAACCAAATAATACAAAAAAAAAATTCATATATTAAACTAAAAAGTTCACAAGTATTATTCATTAAAGATGCTGAAATTCAAGTTTTATACATGTTTAAATAGTTCTGAGAAATTAACTATAATGAATATATCCTTGTGTACTAAATTGACTCACTTACAAAAACTAACTCAAAACCTTTACTAGTAAGCTCAAACTCTAATCCAAACAAGTCTTGGATCCTAATTGAAAATAAAGTATTAATTAAGTCCAAATAAGTCTTGAGATGAAGATAATAGAATAAAAATAAAGCTCAAAAGTTTAAGTCTTGTTTTGTCGTGAGAAGAGAAAAAGGAATAGAAAACATTAAAGGTTAGATATAAGACTTATTTATAACATATAATGTTGCCTAATAATCCTATGAAATAAAAGAGAACTTCTTGTTTTTTTGGTTTCCAAGTTAGAATAGAATTCTGATTTCAGCCTTGTATTTAAAGCGTGTTTAGTATTGTGGTGGCGGTTGTGGTTGTGGTTTAAAAAAAATTATTTAATAAAAAATACTTTTAGTTGTAGTTGGTTTGAAAAAATATATATTTGATTAAAACTGTGGATGAAATTGAGGTTGAACAAAAAGTAGTTTAAAGTGTTTAGTTAAAAAATGCTTTTCAAATTGAAGTTATGAAATAATTAAATATATATATATATATATATATATATATATTTATATTGATGGTTTTTAATTAAAATATTTGTGATTTAACTAATGTTATTACATCATAAAATAAACAATATTTTATATAAAGTATTTTTTTATTGTTGCATTAAACTATGTTCAATTTCATTACACATGAAATCTATTCAACAAATATTATAATTTCCATAGTTTCCTAAGCGTGTAACAATATCATATAAAATATCATTAGAAATAAAATTGGGATTGGGATCAAATTCTTTAAATGCTACGTCATCATACGATCTCTTTTAAATATAATTATATAATGCTATTAAATCATGTTAAACATTAATTTTTCAAATAAAATACAATATCTGAGAAATTTTTTCAATTTTTTTTTATTTTACTGAGTCACACCCGGTTCAATGCATTTAGGTTTGGGCTGGACCTAGTTCGACCCATTAACAATGTAGCTATTGTCTACTGTTCACATAAAAGAACAGTGGAGACATGGTGCAGAAGAAGGAGAAGGAGAAGGGGAAGGAGAAAGAAAAGGGGAACACCATCCACTGTTCTTCAACGTGAACAGTGGACATGGTGCAGAAAAAGAAGAAGAAAAGGAAGATCATGTCTCCACTGTTCTTCAACGTGAACAGTGGACATGGTGCAGAAAAAGAAGAAGAAAAGGAAGATCATGTCTCCACTGTTCTTCAACGTGAACAGTGGACATGGTGCAGAAAAAGAAGAAGAAAAGGAAGATCATGTCTCCACTGTTCTTCAACGTGAACAATGGTGTCTCCACTATTCACATTGCAGAACAGTGGAGACATAATGCAGAAGGAGGAGGAGGAGGGGAAGGAGAAGAAGAAGGGAAAGGGGAAGACCATGTCTCCACTGTTCACGTTGCAGAACAGTAGACATGGTGCAGAAGCAGAAGAAAGGAAAGGGGAAGGGAAAGGAAAAGGAGAAGAGCTGGGAATCCTTTCTCTGTGCTTCTGCAAGGCGCGCCATTGTTTACTGTGTTATAACACAGTTGAAACAAAAGCAGTGGGAAGTTGCTTCGTGAGACCCTGCGTTCCAAATGCAGTAAGCGGCGGGACCCATGAACAGTAAAACCCATTTTTGCAGCAACCAAACATGTAGGAGTTGCGTTTTGTTTAAAACGCAGCCGCAGCCGCTTAAATAAACAGCACCTTATTATTCTTTTAGAAAGAAAATGATGTTGTCTTCAATGCTTTTCTTCACCGCCATATGTGTTTTCTAAGTTAGCTTGGATTCAAATATTTTCTTTGTTATGTTTTCTCCTCACATGAAAACATCATAGTGTTAGTTTAATATGTTATGTAGTCAATCGGTTTGTTACATGTGATATTATTATATTTGTGTAATTACATATTTATTATTAATAAAAGCTTAATTTATCTTTAATATTTATATAATATTATATTAATAAATTTAATATTTGATTTATGAATCTAGAGTAAAGATAAAGTTCATGGGACAAAAATACTTTATAAAGAAAATTATAAAGTTGTTATAATTATAATATTCCTATTGCATCAAATCATCGTTTCTAAAATATTTATGGTGGATACTCTCTTAAATATTAAAAATTTATTAGAACTGTAAAGAATGGTACATGTTATATTTTTTTTTCATAAAAATAAGTATTTATTCTTATAAGTTGAAGTATAAAAGATATTTAAAACTAATATATAGGTATCTGTCAAAATACATATATATTGAACCGACATATATAAAAATTCTATATGAACATATCACATGTATTTATAAAAAAATTCACATGTTGGTTTTGTAAATTATCTTATATAAGAATTATTATGTTTTAATCTTGTTATGTGTTATCTTGGTAAAGATAATAAATGAACAAATATTAAATATATCATAAATTATATAAAAATATTTAGATGATCAATTCAACCCTTGTATGTTTTGTGTTTTCATAAAATGGTTATATTTTCTCCTTGGTCATTCTAAGTTTAATCTTCTGAAATTCATCCCACTGATTTTTCTACTCTTGAAAACTTCTAAGGCCTAAAAATAGTCGATTACGAATCTCTCCCTAAATTTTAACCCAATTTCAAACCAGTCTTTTTAAAGTTTAAACTCTAGCAATTCTATCATCTGGGTAATTGTTATTTCAATTAGGTCCTCCACTGAAGTTTAGGTCCATAGAATATGAGCTGAATAGCATGAAACTAATCAGACACGCTTGCTCTCCATTTATGCCACTGGCAATATTTCTGGACAAATAAAATCAAGAAGAAAGATGTTATCTGCTGCTGAGATGGGTGGTGCTCCCAAATTTTCCATCTTTTATCACCGGGTCCATAAATTGTATCTCCCTCTCACCCTTTTCTGTGAAAAGATAAGTTTTTGAAGAAATTCAATCTTTCCAGCGACATACTAACTTCTAAATTCAAGTAGAATATCCCAATTTTCCTAGAACACTTGTATATCTACAATATTTGAAGTATATTTGTGGCGTCGACTTCGGTATTCATCTAGACAAGGTTTCATGTTATTGGATTGTTAGGTCAACTTAAATATTATTAAAATTATTTTATTTTATTTTAAAAAAAATTACTAATTAATCTAATTCAATTAAATCATGTTAAACATGTTATTAAAAGCTCGGGTAGAGTAATTAATTGAGATTCATGGAGTAATTATTTGTTTTTTATTTAACTTCAATCCTGACGAAGCATGGATCAAACTTTGAATGGCAAGTTTTAACATAAAAGCGTCATCAAGCTTAACCACTAAGATTTGAAATCACTCTCACTTTGCATCCATGGAAATTAAAAGTCGACAAGCTTTTATATATAATATTCCGTGAAGAAGATCAACTACCATAAATCCCGTGATAGGTTCCCGGTGCGATTGAAATTAGGTCAGAAATTAAGAGGGTGGCCCACAGTGCAACCATAAGAGAAGAAAAACTATCCTATCACCTTCAAACCTGACACAGTTATGAGATTGGCAGGAGGAGGAAATGCAAGGGACGTAGGATGATATATATATATATAGATGTAGATGTAGGTGGGAAGGAAAGCCAAGCCAAGTAGGAGGAGGTTGGAAAGTTGACAGAAATAGTTCCACAATTACGGCAGAGATTGATCGCACTTTTGGCGCCGACTGACAGAGGCACGCGGAAACAGTTAGGCACACGGAATTCTTTGTGTTTATAAATAAATTAAGAGTATTTTTTGAGTAAGATAAATGTTGGTTTTTATAATATTTTTTTATTAAAATATGTTAAAAACTGGACTATAATATCAAACATAATTTAAAAAACGTCTAGTATTGTGTTTTGTTATCATGAATAAAAGGTTGGAAATAAAAATGAATGAATTTAAATTTTAATAGTGTATTTGAAAAAATAATAAGAAATTTAAAAAATTCTTAATGCATTTATAATAAATGTAGTGATAATAATAAAATTTATTTTTAAAATAATATTAAAAACAATAAAGATAATTGTGGTGATATTAATTAGTAAAAATTAAGATAATCACCACCAACATGAGAGATCATTATGGTAAAATAAAATTAGTAGGATGATAGAATAGAAGTGCGAATGCAATAATGATAATAATGATAAAAAAAAATAATACTAATAATATTAAAATGGAGATAATGATAACATAGTTTAATATATAATAAATATAAATTCTTGCAAGATAAAAACACAAGTTTGATTTTTATGAAGTATATTTATTAAGAATGATAGCTATAAACTTTGAATGAGACTAATTTTATCTTTTGAAATAGTGTGATGATATTCGAGTAAGAATAAAAAAAATATAATAAATATAAATAACATATATTTTTTATATAAAAAATCTTTTCCCTTCCTTTTGTTTTACTCACTCTGTTTTTGTTTTTAGGGTTATGACAGCGCACGATATGGCTTATTTCGTCGTGGAAACTCAGTGGGCATCATCGGACCACAAGCACTCACTATTGTTTGTGGTCTAAGATGCTTGAATGAGAGGGAAAGGGAATTTTTTGTTGTCTGTTTTGACTTGTTGATATCTACTCCTTTCCTTCCTGCATTCGATGATGAATGTTCTAACAGTAATTATCAAATCAAATCCTATTTAGGTAGTTAAAAAATTGATTAAATTGAAAAAAATTAAAAAATTAAACTGAAAAAAATCAATTAAACTGATTAAAATTTTAAAAAATTGACTGGTTCGGTTCAATTTTAGTTTTATAAATTTAAAATTAAAAAAACTGAACTGAATCCAAACTAAAAAAACCAGAGAAAAACCTAGTCAAACAAGTTTTTTTCACAAAAACCAAATCAAAACCAGTTGATTTGAATCGGTTTTGATTTTTTTAAAAAAATTTAATTTGGTTACTTTTTTTGATAAAAACCGAATGGTTCGGTTCAATTTTAGTTTTATAAGTCTAAAATTAAAAAAACTGAATTGAATCCAAACTAAAAAAATCAGATAAAAACCTAGTCAAACAAGTTTTTTTCATAAAAACCGAATCAAAACCAGTTGGTTTGAACCGGTTTTGATTTTTTTTTTAAAAATCTAGTTTGGTTATTTTTTTTGATAAAAACCGAACCAAATAAAAAAATAATTACCCCTAACGAGCATAACATTATAAATTAATGAAATAATATTGAAATCAACCTAATTTAGATTTTATTTTAATTTAATTAAGCTAATCAAACTATGATTTGATATACAAGTCACTCTAGCTGCTCAAATCAACAACATACATTTTAATTTGAAAAAAAAATCAGCTCAAATTAAATTTCAAAATCTCCCTAGCCAAATAAAATTTAAGGAGTATAGGGGAATCCGTTAATTAGTCCAGGAGTCCTTGTACTTTCTAATTCTTTTAATGGGGTCCATTCATTTTTTTCCAATGCAAGTATAACCCCTATGATAGCTCCATCTATTCATGTAGTCCTTTCAAATAATTTTGTCTTCAATGGTGTCATTTGGCCGTTGATTTTGTATTTACTAAGAAAAAACTATTTCCACATGTCTACAACACAAAAGAAAAATAAAACTAATGGTTTCTAAGTCTAAAAAAAAATAGAAATAAAGAGAATGCAATTTAAGGTATTAGAAATAGTATATTTCAAGAGTAAAGCTTCTTTTTTTTTCAAAAAAAAAACATACAACTCATTTAATACACAAAACAAAACGTCATATTCAAAAGCAAGTTCCACATGTTTTTATTTGTTTTTTTTAAGTGGGTCTCACATAAAAAAATAATCACACTCAACCGGCTGCTGAGATGGGTGGTGCTCCCAAATTGTCCATCTTTTATCATCTGGTCCATAAATTCTATCTCCCTCTCACCCTTCTTGTGAAAAGATAAGTTTTTGAAGAAATTGAATCTTTCCAGCGACAGACTAACTTCTAAATTCAAGTAGAATATCCCAATTTTCCTAGAACACTTGTATATTTACAATATTTGAAGTATATTTGTGGCGTCGAGTTCGGTATTCATCTAGATAAGGTTTCATGCTATTGGATTGTTAGGTCAACTTAAATATTATTAAAATTATATTAGTTTATTTTTAAAAAAATTAAAAAATTAATCTAATTCAATTAAATCATGTTAAACATGTTATTAAAAGCTCGGGTAGAGTAATTAATTGAGATTCATGGAGTAATTATTTGTTTTTTATTTAACTTCAATCCTGACGAAGCATGGATCAAACTTTGAATGGCAAGTTTTAACATAAAAGCGTCATCAAGCTTAACCACTATGATTTGAAATCACTCTCACTTTGCATCCATGGAAATTAAAAGTCGACAAGCTTTTATATATAATATTCCGTGAAGAAGATCAACTACCATAAATCCCGTGATAGGTTCCCAGTGCGATTGAAATTAGGTCAGAAATTAAGAGGGTGGCCCACAGTGCAACCATAAGAGAAGAAAAATTATCCTATCACCTTCAAACTTGACACATTTATGAGAGCAAGGGACGTAGGATGATATATATATATATATAGATGTAGATGTAGGTGGGAAGGAAAGCCAAGCCAAGTAGGAGGAGGTTGGAAAGTTGACAGAAATAGTTCCACAATTACGGCAGAGATTGATCGCACTTTTGGCGCCGACTGACAGAGGCACGCGGAAACAGTTAGGCACACGGAATTCTTTGTGTTTATAAATAAATTAAGAGTATTTTTTGAGTAAGATAAATGTTGGTTTTTATAATATTTTTTTATTAAAATATGTTAAAAACTGGACTATAATATCAAACATAATTTAAAAAACGTCTAGTATTGTGTTTTGTTATCATGAATAAAAGGTTGGAAATAAAAATGAATGAATTTAAATTTTAATAGTGTATTTGAAAAAATAATAAGAAATTTAAAAAATTCTTAATGCATTTATAATAAATGTAGTGATAATAATAAAATTTATTTTTAAAATAATATTAAAAACAATAAAGATAATTGTGGTGATATTAATTAGTAAAAATTAAGATAATCACCACCAACATGAGAGATCATTATGGTAAAATAAAATTAGTAGGATGATAGAATAGAAGTGCGAATGCAATAATGATAATAATGATAAAAAAAAATAATACTAATAATATTAAGATGGAGATAATGATAACATAGTTTAATATATAATAAATATAAATTCTTGCAAGATAAAAACTTTATGAAGTATATTTATTAAGAATGATAGCTATAAACTTTGAATGAGACTAATTTTATCTTTTGAAATAGTGTGATGATATTCGAGTAAGAATAAAAAAAATATAATAAATATAAATAACATATATTTTTTATATAAAAAATCTTTTCCCTTCCTTTTGTTTTACTCACTCTGTTTTTGTTTTTAGGGTTATGACAGCGCACGATATGGCTTATTTCGTCGTGGAAACTCAGTGGGCATCATCGGACCACAAGCACTCACTATTGTTTGTGGTCTAAGATGCTTGAATGAGAGGGAAAGGGAATTTTTTGTTGTCTGTTTTGACTTGTTGATATCTACTCCTTTCCTTCCTGCATTCGATGATGAATGTTCTAACAGTAATTATCAAATCAAATCCTATTTAGGTAGTTAAAAAATTGATTAAATTGAAAAAAATTAAAAAATTAAACTGAAAAAAATCAATTAAACTGATTAAAATTTTAAAAAATTAATTGGTTCGGTTCAATTTTAGTTTTATAAGTCTAAAATTAAAAAAACTGAATTGAATCCAAACTAAAAAAATCAGATAAAAACCTAGTCAAACAAGTTTTTTTCATAAAAACCGAATCAAAACCAGTTGGTTTGAACCGGTTTTGATTTTTTTTTTAAAAATCTAGTTTGGTTATTTTTTTTGATAAAAACCGAACCAAATAAAAAAATAATTACCCCTAACGAGCATAACATTATAAATTAATGAAATAATATTGAAATCAACCTAATTTAGATTTTATTTTAATTTAATTAAGCTAATCAAACTATGATTTGATATACAAGTCACTCTAGCTGCTCAAATCAACAACATACATTTTAATTTGAAAAAAAAATCAGCTCAAATTAAATTTCAAAATCTCCCTAGCCAAATAAAATTTAAGGAGTATAGGGGAATCCGTTAATTAGTCCAGGAGTCCTTGTACTTTCTAATTCTTTTAATGGGGTCCATTCATTTTTTTCCAATGCAAGTATAACCCCTATGATAGCTCCATCTATTCATGTAGTCCTTTCAAATAATTTTGTCTTCAATGGTGTCATTTGGCTGTTGATTTTGTATTTACTAAGAAAAAACTATTTCCACGTGTCTACAACACAAAAGAAAAATAAAACTAATGGTTTCTAAGTCTAAAAAAAAATAGAAATAAAGAGAATGCAATTTAAGGTATTAGAAATAGTATATTTCAAGAGTAAAGCTTCTTTTTTTTTCAAAAAAAAAACATACAACTCATTTAATACACAAAACAAAACGTCATATTCAAAAGCAAGTTCCACATGTTTTTATTTGTTTTTTTTAAGTGGGTCTCACATAAAAAAATAATCACACTCAACCACACCATGTTTCAAAAAAAATACAAGATGATGTTTGTTTTTTAATGGTAGCTTGTTTTTGAAAAAAAAATATTTTTTGCTTTGAATTATTTTTTAAAATATTTTTTGATGTATTAATATTAAAAATATTTTTTAAAAAAAATATTTATTATTTTAATATATTTTAATATAAAAACAATAATGACCCGGGAATTAGATGAATGCATCGTACCAATAACATAGAAGTCAATGAATGAAACGTGAAAACCAGGGATCACTAAGACATTCTTCCTTCTTCTTTTTCCTCTGCCTGAGAAAGTCATCGGACGTGCATAAAGGTTAGAGGAAAAATGGTGTTTCTTCCTCTCTTTTTTTATTTTTTTTATTTTTATTGGAGTTTCCTCCTCCAATGATTTGCATCATACTTGTTAGTTGATTGACAATTGAGTCTTTATTTGCTTCATACTCGGCTTTTCAAGAGGAATCGCATCACAATGTTAGGTGGTGTGATGTAGAATATTTTTTATTAAAAAATTAAAATTAAAAAGAAAAAGAAAAATATGAATCCTAAAAGCGTAATAAAGAAGTTGGAAAAACCTATATTACTTTTTGTACTATGGTCGGCTTGACAATTTACCAAAAAAACAAAATAAATATTACTCCCAGAGCACCAAGACCACATTTCTACGAAGACAGCATTCCAAAAGGAGGTTAACCCACCAAGATCAAAAACCTTAATATTCTCATTCCAGTCTTTGTCTGGAAACAAGCTTTTCACGAGGCAAATCCCTGTTAGGGCTTTTTGAAATTGGGCAACAAGCAGACATGATACATGGGTTGCTTTTATTGATGCAGAGTTGTGGAAGATATCCAGAGACTGACCAAATGCAGAGCAGGAGCTGAGCTCTATATAGCCTCCTCCTTGTGGTTTGATTAAATTAATTAGTCAATCAGAAACTATATAATTAATCTTTTTAATGAGTCAAGAAACTTGGTTTTTTTTTTAAGCAATCTATGAATTTTGTGTTGTTGTTCAATTTATTTTCGTGTTTCTATTTTCAAAAACACAGAAGGAGAACAAAAGTGGGTAGAACAGGAAATTTCAAGGAAAGAAAACAATTTTAGAATAAGAAATTACTAGGTCGAGGATGGTTAACATGGATCAAGGGATTAGTTTATTGTTTTTTATATCAACAAATTTAATTTCAAGAAACTACAAAAAAGAATTTATAACTAACAAATCCAGATTATCCAACAAGTAAACAATACCATGAGTTTGAAGGATTCATTATGAAGGCCTGGATCCAGGTCAAGTTGTAGTTATTAGATCAATCTTTTTTTAAAAAAAAAAAATCCTTCATGATAACCAACTCGGGTCTGAACTAGATTTGACTGGCTAAATAGGATTTACATGTCAATCTATCAAGTCACTTGAGCTTAGCAAAATCAATATTAAAGTCGATTTAAATTGAAACTCGACCTGAATTTGATTTCAAGTCGCAAATTTCTCGCGTTAAACTGCTAGGCCAGACAGGTTTAATAACTATGTTCCTTTGTCCATTGACTAAACGCGATCATTAGCATTGATGCAGCAAAGAGTGATCAAGTTTAAGGCAAATAAACAAGCTAATGGACTCAACTGGCAAGATACAGTTCACAAAGGTAGAAAGGGGCTCTCACAGCATAATAAACTTCATGGTGTTTATGACACATAAGCGTGCACACATTCATTTATGAATGCTTTGTGAGAGAGAGCGAGGGAGGGGAGAGGGAGAGGTAGGCAAAAACCTTATCATTTGCTTAAAAGTGTGAGGATTACAATTGTGGCGCAGCATGTGCAAGATTTAGTATACAACAGCAACATCTTGATGCATGCGGATTGCTTTGAACTGCTCTTTATAATTCACTTCTAAGTCTTTTGTCTGAAAATCAATTTTCTACTCCACCTGTGACTGGGCAAACGTTTGATCAATAGTAACCTGGGAATCGACTCCACTCAATGGTTTGGTAGGGTAATCAAATAGTTACTCAAAGTTAACCATCCACGACATGCTTCTCCTGAACATCATGAATGACAGGATCATCTGTGTGACTAAGAGTAGAAGCTGTTCTGTGCCAGGGATTTGTTGGGGAGGGATTATCATCGTCATCTGCAGCAGAGTCTGATGATGAGCTATCATCCATGTCCTTTTCAGGACAATCAAGCTGAACACATTCAGGAACTTCACTATTGTGATTTTCATTATCGTGGACCCTGTTGGATAGTGCCATGTCCTCTTTCTTTACAACATTCAGCACAAACCCATTAAGGATTCTTTCATGCTGCAAAAGATCTCCTTCAGTGACTTTAATGCTAGAACCACCCGTAGAAATTCTATTACTAAAATCTCTCGGATCAAATTCACTTTCTGAGTTTCTATCTAGGGTTGACAATCTGGAGATCTGATTATATAAATCCCTGTCTCCCATCTGAGCACCAGGAGAGTTAGGATGACACACAAAACCTTTGGTGAGCTCAGAGTCCACATCCAGACTTTGGACAAAGTCAATGAACTTATTTGCAGAAGTAGTCCTCATCAAAGGCCCGCCAGATCTTGTCCAAGAATTCAAATCTACACTTTCAGATTCACTATCACTTCCATCATGATGTAGGTTACGTTGAGTTCTCAAACTCATACCAGTCGAAGTTCCGGCAGCCACACCAACTCCTTGATGGAATGTGGAAGCAACATCAACAAGGAGGTCTTCTTCAAGTGAGCCTGTTGAGTTTTCTCGAGCAATGCAATTCCAAGAAGGAATTCTTTTTGATGCGCTAAATTTCAATGTGCTCACAGAGCTTGCTTGGCCATGAGAAGCAGCAGCAGCCCTCTCAGCACTCCTTTTGAGTCTAAGCATGTGGTTCAGAATGGCCACGCACTCATCAAGAGCAAGCTCAATGCCACAATTAGCTTTTATGGCAGAAAGCTTCTCCCACGTGCACCTTCTGCCTTGGTTGGATGCCTTTTGAAGTTCCACATGAGTTGGGTTTTGTATAATTTTTGAGTACTGCATGATAATCAAGAATTGAATTCAAGCAGCCAGTCGGTCACCATGGGAAAGATTGTCATTTAATTCACTTGGAGTAGGTTCTGTTCTGTTTTGTTCTTTTATTTTTCTTTTAAACAATGGGCTGGAGAAAAATGTTAATTAATTCACATGCTGTACGTTGTGCAGAATTGAATCAGAAATGTCCAGACTGATGAACTTTCGATATCATCATTCCTTTTAGAAACTTACATGGACACCTCAATTCCAGGTCCCATTTTAAATTTTTATCATTATTTAAAACTGCCACCTTACTAGAGTGTAAAGCCTATATTTGACATGTACCTGAGCGAGAGTGGCGGTATTAACAACAGTGACATCACCCTCCCAATCTTGCGCAAAAAGCTTGGCAAGTCCACCTAATGGAAAACCAAGTTCCAATACCTGATTGCACCTATGTTTTACCTCCATCTCAGCAAGATGAGCAAGCTACAAAGTTAAACACCAAAATGAGTTATTTTCATTTCATCAGAACTGTAAAAGACAAAAGGCAAAAACATATGAAACAGAAGCACTCAACTTCAAGCAAGGGCTAAGAAACAAGCATATAACTGAAGTATCTCCATGCTAGTACACCTTATGTTTGCAAAAGCTAACCCCTTAGAGGATCACGAAAGCTACATGTATTGCATTGTTATATATATCATAATCAAAACCTACATCTAGAACAATTAACTCTACACCAACAAAGAACACATGTAGTTGAGGAAAGAAGTCAATCCTCTGCATTCCCTAACACGTATTCAACCAACCCCAATTGAAACACGAATCCCTCTTCCTTCAGTTCAATCACTAGAATCACTAGTTACGAGATCTTAAGCCACTGCAAAGCAAACATGACCACATTACTTAAATCTGTTACATGCAGCTGTGCAAATAGTTCACATGTCATGAGTGATTTATGAAGAGTTTTAGCCAGCCTCTAAATAATAGAATAGCTTTATATGAAATACGAAGATAACTAATGATAATGATTAGCTGGAGTGTTAAAATCCATAAGATATTGGTCCAAATAATTTAAATTGGCGGACAACTTTTTCCTCATACACCATCCAGGCAAGGGAACCAAACATAAGCATTTCTGCTGTAACAACAACCCTGGGAAAACCCAGCGACAAAAAAGAAAAGTGAGCATCTTGGGAAGGCTTTCGACATTCAATGACAGACATAATAATAAACATGTACCAAGAGCAATTAAGGCAGCATAAAATGTAAGCTTGAAGCAATGTCTGCGTACCTTGGCAGCAAAGCTACCTCCATAGGCCCTCACTATATCCTTCAGTCTCAACAACGGAGCAATGTGAGGATTTGCCTGACTAACAATAAAATGATTGACATTGAATAGTTCTTTCAATTGTATCATTGGCAAATCAATCTCCAGGCTACCATCCCTCCACCTACGCATTGGCGCACCTGATCCCTCCTCAGGATCCAGATTAAAAGGTGGGTGATATGGCACAATTTCTCCACTCCTGTCCTTTGCCATTAGTTCCTGAGCTTCAAAAAGACCAGGAAAGGCGCAAGAAGCAGTGACTGCACTCCATATAACGACATGAGGGGAAGTCAGATAATTAAGGCATCTAGGGGGCTCGTGCTTCCTGGGTGAGCAAACTGTGATCCCAAGAATTCGACCTGTCATGTCATAAGCTTCTTGAAATGTAAGATTACTTGTAAGATTTCTTAACATCCATTGCAACTGCCGGATTTCATGAACAACTCCTTGTCTCATGACCCTCTTAACAACAGTGAAAATTCCACCCAATTGATCAAAAAACTGCAATGAGTGCCAGGAATCCTCAAAAAAACTTTGCAGCTCTGGCCATGACCTGGTGGCAACAACTGCACACATAATGGACCCAACACTAGAACCAGCGACTATACGGGGCACAAGCTTATGCTCCACCAGTGTTTTCACCACACCCACATGAAAGGCTCCAAGAGAAGCACCTCCACTCAGAAGCAATGCTGTTCTCCCAAAAGCATGTCTTGTTTCATGCATGAAAGCAAGCTTTTCTTCCAGTGAAAGCTCCTCTGAATCGGACTCACAAACCATTCTTAACTGAGTTGAGACCTCATCAATATATTCCTTTATGAGCTTGGGCACTTGAAGCCTATCCTTGTGAAGCTCTGGGTTGCACATATTTCCGAGGTTTCTTACAAGATCAGCTCTCATACAGAAGATTATATCTCTAAGACATCCCTCTTGGCGACGGTGGCGGAGCTCTTGAAGCTTGTTCCTGACTAGTTCTTCATCGTAAAGATCACATTCATGCATCTTTAGGGTCTCTTTATCGAGCATCTTAGCAGCATGAGACCACTCCTCATATGTCAACGCAGTTCTCATCATATTCCTCCAAAATTTCCTCCTATAGGCTGTTTCTGCCCTCAACTTAACATTAGTATATCGTTTCAATAAAAATGCAATTATCGTCATCATGACCAATATCCCTTGTGGATTCCTTGGATGAAACCATGAAAACATAGGTGCCACGAGGTCACCAAATCTATAAATGTAATTCAACAGCACATGAAAGATTTTATGCCTAAAATGTGAGATTGAATTGCAGAATAGAACTCTGAAAGCAATTGTCCTACCAATGATTGATGAAGGTCCAATTTTGAAATGATCAACATTGGCCTCATTGCTTATATCCATATCTTGACCAAAACCAACAGAAAAAAAAGTTATGTAATTGGGGGCCTTCTCTTGTCAAAGCTCAAAACAAAATTAGCTCGTAAGAAACAGAGATGAAGCAACTACAATAGATAGGTCACCAGGTATCAAATTTCACAATTGTGAAGGAACTATATGGCAAGAGATGATCCTAATGAGACTGAAAAGGACAATAAAAGAATTGAATTTGTCTCTCCTCAGTCTAGATAGCAATATAGAGACAGTAGAGCAAATAGAGTAAAGGGATGCAATCCTTAACGCAAACAAACTGGTTATCACAAAATAAGGAGATATTTTTACGTAACAAAGTCCAACCTTTTTTATCGTGTCCAGTCCTGTCTCAACAAGGAAAAACAGAATCTTCAAATTCCAGACTGCCACCAGCCAAGCTAGCCAAATGGGTTCTCAATAACCAAGCCCTAAGAACCATCAAATGAAAGGAAAAAAAAACGAACAACTCAACTACATCCACCTCAAGAATCAAACTACAAAACAAACAAAAGGGTCTCAATATCACCACCAAATAAATAGCAAAATCCACTTAAAAAACAAACCCAAAAGCTAATAAAACCCGATAAACCAAATTCAAGAAAGAAACCCAAGAAAGGGAAGACCGTACATATTTCAGCCAAATAGAGAAGGAAAGACAGAGACTTTGAGAGTGAAAGAGAAAGGGTAGAATAAATAAAAACAATAAACACAAAGATTGGAATCACGGGACATATTGGGAAATGTGGAAAGAAGATAAGGAAATCAGACGGTTACGTTAAGAGGGAGTAGAGAGGGGATGATGGATCTGACAATGACAAGTGGCTTTTGCAGGCAAAGGAAGATAAAGCAATGACAAACTTTACTGATAATCAATCACTCAATAGGCGGACAATACAAGACATTGTAAAAGGCTGGTTTGTGGTTTGCCTGTAAATTTCTTAAAAAAAGATTGATTTGTTCGTGTTGTATTGTTTATTTTCCCTGGTTTTATTCATTGATGTGATTTTGTTTTTGGATTTTAGAAAGCAATCGATTGTGTAGCCGAAGAAACAATCTTTTCTTTTCTTTCCATCTTTCTTTCATTTTATTAATGCGCTTGCTGTTTGACGCTTGCTTTGGAAATGGAAAAGGAAGTCTTGCATGGGGTCGACAATGATTACAGGAGGTTTTTTCAGTTTTTTTTTTTTAAATACTAATTTTAAAACAAGAAATGGTTGATTTGCAAAGTTTTGAAATTCAAGATAGTAATTTATTTTTTCAAAAAACACTTTTTACGGGAATTGCATTTGCTTATTTATTTTTATATTTTAAAAATATTTTTAAAAAAATTATTTTTTATTTACTTCAAATTAATATATTTTTAATATTTTAAAATTATTTTAATATATTAATATTAAAAATAATTTTTTAAAAATAAAAAAAATTAATATATATTTTAACACGAAAAATTATTTAAAAAGTAATTATTAATTGCATTACCAAATAAGTTCCCGGTTTTGCTATGAATATAATTAAAATTTAATTTTAATATAAAAAATGTATGGTTGCTGTTAAGATTTTTAAAAATAAAATGAAAACATTTCAATTGTGAATTGAAACCTGCTAGCATTTATTAAAATTAATCAATAATTAAATATCAATAAATGATAAAAAAAATTATTAACAAAAACCTTGAGACAAAACACAATTTTGTGCCACATCATTCTATTTAATTTCTTTTATTTAATTATACTTAAATATTTTTTTGAATAAACAAAGATAAAAATCTAATTGTAACAAAATAATTTGCTAGTATAGTTTCTCTTGCTCTTGTTAATTTGACTTGACCCCGCGATGTAGCCCTTGCTTGTTGAAACCGTGTTGAAGTTTGCCTGATCTGTTTGATCTAGCAGATTAAATCGAGGATTGAAATTTAAAAAAGGATCAAATATGGAAAATCAAAAAACTTTGAGGACTGAAATTTAAAAAGATGCACCTCACCGTCACGTACAAAAAATAAAAATAGAAGGGCTGAATTTTTCTAACCCTCAGTTTTGGTCTCCAAAACTTTGATTTTTTAATTAATAAAATCAATTATGTTAGGAACATTTTTTTGACTTCTTATGAACCCTATAATATGCTATTTAAAATAAACTTCTACAGCAAAATTCCATTTAAAGTAATTTTTAAGGATAAATTTGAAAGAAAGATTTTGGTGTCTGAAATTAAAAAACAAAACTAAAAGGACCAAAAAAAAAAATAAGTGAGGGAGTCCACGGTGTGTTTTTTCTAGGGATTTTTTTTTGTAATTGTAATTATAACCGATTATCAAAAAAAAATTACTTGTGGAGTATAGTCTTAAATAATTGCTACAATAAATAAAATAATTAAATACATAAATAGTATGTAGGACCTCATATCTATTCATATGTTAGTTCATTTCTAATTTATTTCTAATTTATCAAGACATGTGTATTAATTAGGCTAACATTAAACACTAATTTTTACATAAAAAATAATATAAATTATATCTTCAAACTTTAATATTTTTTATTAAAAAATTAAATATTTATATATAGAGTTAGGAATTATAGACTTATACTATTTTTTTATGTTTTCTTTTCTTGAATAATAGCTTTCACTGCATAGGTTATACACAAACTATTTATTATTTAGAGCCTATTTAGAATTACAGTAGCAATTGTTGGTTAAATTATTTTTTTAATAATTATTTTTAAAATTAAAATATAAAAATATAAAAAAATATAAAAAATATTTTTTATCTAAATTTTTGTTTTTTGAAATCTGAGGAAAAACCTCGAAGTCTTAAAATCAAAACCAAGAAGCTGCAGCGTAGTTCTCCTTTTTATTTTTTTGTTACGGTGGAAATAAAGGGATAAAAAAGACTAAACAGCTTATTTGATAAGTAAACAATGTAAATAAATTATATTATTAATTGTTTTTAAGTGAATAATGCAATTTTTTTACATTGTTTATATAAATAGTATATTAATATATACTGTTCATACTAATTATATTGTTTAGTGAATAATATAATTAATGTGTACAGTGCATAGAAAGCAGAATTATTTTTTTTCATTATCTACATTTCAAACATAAAAATCATATAAAATCATAAATAATAAATTATTTTTTTTATTATTATCAAACTACTATAAATTACATTTTAATTAAAATACAGTCACAACCGCAACAGTAACTACGTAAACAAACACCTAGGTCATATAAGTATCAGCAACCGTTCTCCAGACAGTCCTCTCCTCAACCAAACATCACCTTATAGTGGTTTCCGAAAGCAAAACAACTTCCCTGCCTTTAAATCCACCATAAAGCCGAACAAAACAGATGACTCTGGTCTGAATTCTCTAGCTGAATAATCCAGTCAACAATATTCCCGTCAAGAAAATTAGTTGCTCTAATGAAACCAAGTTCCTGCGAAACCTCCCAATCTCTTCTGCAATCCGTAATCCCTAACACAAAGCCAAGTATCAAGTTGGCAGCGAGGACATACTTGATTGTCCGTTTACCTCCTCCTAAATCGAAGTGTGTTTCTTGGTAAACACCATAGAAGATGGGCCAAATTAAGTGTTTGACCTTTTCCACAGCCTTAAGCTTCACTAGCCATCGCCATTTTCCTATATCATCCTCGATATATCTAGATCTATTTAGAAGCCAAGTATACCCAAGTTGAGGAGTACAAGTTCCAGCAATTGATTTTTTCCAAATCATAGTCCTTCAAATCTCGCTCTCTAGGAATTGGGACAGCTAAGATCCCAAAACGAATATCACTGGGAATTACCGTAGATAATGACTCCAAGTTCCATTGCCGTCAACCCAAAGATCCTTCACCAACATGTCTGTGTCACGAATATTCGCTACAGGAAGAATTGACACTAAGCTCCCAAACTCCAGCCATATATCATACCAGATCTACACATTTCTAGTATCAAGCCTTACCATGAATCCCTCCCTCAAATGTTTAAGAGCTCGAATGATGGATTTCCAGCTGTAAGAACTGGAGTTAGAATAGTTTTGAAGCTGAACCAGCAGCTTATTCTTCACAATTTACAAGGGCTATTCAGGAGAAGCCAGATCAGTTTGCCAAGCATAGATATATTTCCAAACCTTGTTTCCCCCACACCCAAACCACCATTGATGCGAGGACGAGTAACCATATTCTAATTAATTAAATTCCAGCTCCCTCTCGTCTCCTTGTTACCCCAAATAAATTGCCTTGAAATTTTATCAATTTGCATGAATGTAGCTTAGGCAACCACATGTTCTGCATAGGGTAAATAGGCATAGTTTCAAGATTTATTTTGCCAGAGAAACCCTTCATGCTTTGTTCATCAATTTACCCTTCCAATCAACTAACATTCCACTAATTTCATCAATGATAAAATTAAAATGAGCACTTTTAACTCTACCTTGAATACGCGGAAATCCCAAATATTTTCCTAGATCTTTTTCTTCTTTCTCCTGCTTACAGTCTTGGATCCCATGATCATCAGGTAACTTGGAGGATCAAAATCTGACCACCTACAAATAAATATGATCTCCTATTAAAAAAAATACTCTAATTAATTAGATTAACAAACATTCTTAGATGGAAATTAAGCAACATAGAGGAAGTGTTAGATGTGGAAAAAGAGTACTAGAAGGCCAAGCCAGCACCAGCGCCAGCACCAGCACCAGCACCACCGTGCGATCTCCGACAATTGAAGCTGGACTTGAATTAGGCCCGGAACGTGCGACGCGGTTTCTTCTTCCTTTCATGGCCCCACCATCTGACACTCTCCTCGGTTCAAAGAATCCAATAACAACACTTTCTTTTACTTTCATCTTTATTTACGGCTTAATTTTTTCTTAATTAAATAATTAGTTAATCCTTTTAATTTAAAATAACCGCTATTGATTTCTTGTATTTTCATGTTTATTTATAACCTTTTCTTTTAATTGATTTTTATGACAATTTGAACTTTTTTTCAAAAAATCTCATCCATTTTTTAACCAAAATTCTCAATTTCACATACTAAAAAAAACCATTCATTTCTAATCAAAATAAATATGACTGAATTGTATTTTTTATCAAAATTAAACCTAAGATAATAAGAAAACTCATCTACGATCATGTGGCCATGTATATGATATCAATTAATTGACAGCTTAGCTTACTCCAATAAGGCAGTGTTTTATATTTGATTGTTGATTATTTTTAAAAGTATTTTTATTTAAAAATATATTAAGATAATATTTTAATTTTTTTAAAATTTATTTTTAATATTAAAAAAATAATTTTAAACAAAAACAAATCTCAAAACTCTATAAAGCGCAGTTTCTTCTGCAAATGCAAAAACATCCTAAAAATATAATTAAAATTATTTTTTTAACATTAATATTTTAAAATAATCTAAAAATATTAAAAAAATAATTTCACCTTAACGCAACCGCAGACCTAAGTTTTTATTGATTGAAAAGACAGAACAGCCATAGATCTTGAAAATGACCAGTTTCTTTGAATCTTTCCTCCTTGTAAATGGCCGTCAAAATCTGTGGAATCAATTTCTTTTGTATATCAGTTCTTGTACGGTGTATGGTTGTCACTCTTGGATATAATAAGAAGCACAGAGAACCAGCGATGATGCTTTTTCCGGTTGGGCCTCTCTTGATGATGGTGATGGGCAAAGCATGTGGTGGTTCTTTGTGCTTTTGGGTCCACCCAATTAATTTTACAGCTATACAAGCTGAATGAGACATCTAAAAGCCACTATTTATCCTGTTAGGATTTCATATTGGTATATTCGCACCGTACAATACTACCTTAGTTATTTTTATTATTTTTTTATTTTTTAAAATTTATTTTTAATATCACATTAAAATAAATAAAATATATTAAAAAATTAATTTTAAACAAAATAAATAAATTTTTAACACCTACCATACTGAAAATTTAACTATATTTATTAAAACTGACTCTTAATAAGTTAACTTGGTAATTTATTGATTTTAAAATCTAATTTAAATCAGATTTTATTTTAAAATAATTTAAAAATTGACTTGATGGTCTGTTAACTTAAAGAATATTTTTTAAAAAAGATTTTTCCAAAACAAGATTCATTTAAGTTTTTAAAAAAAACATTTGTTCAAATTAATATCATTTTATTTAAAAAAAATCAAAACGAAGTTATTAACTATGGTATACCCCAGAAGGAAGAATCAGTCAATTTATCGAAGCCAAGTCAATGGGAACATTCAAACATGACATCCTTCTTAACAGTTGAAGTTACAAAAAAAAAAAATCAAGTCAAGAAGAAGAAACCAACCAAACACGGCCACAGCACAACTTTGGAATGTCCGTGATTTCTTTGAGCACATATCAACTATTATATCCAGGGTGGCACCTTGCAAATCCTCCAAAAACTAGTGTTGTCCATCTGAAATCTAAAGAACAGAGAGAAAAAGCTCTTGTTATTCCTTTCTCTTGACTCAGGGAACCAGATCCTTCCTTCTTTTTTTAAAGATTTTGAACATGATGGCTGCAAAGCTTGGAACTGAAGTTGATTCTGATTGTTCCTCCTTGTCTGAAAGTTCATCTATGAGCAGTGGATCATCATCATCATCATGTTATCAGAATGAAGATACTAGCAATGGGGGAGGAAGAGAGCTGAAGAGGAAAGTAAAGAAGCTAAGATCAATCAAGCTTGCAAGATTGCCAAGCTTGAAACTCATCACGAGACAATCTAAAGTCAAATCTGGTGATGTTTCTGTTCTGTCTAGTGATGTAGCAAGCTCGCATCACTCACGCATGTCACCAAATTATATGAGGACCACCACTTCTTCAACTGCAAAGAAAGAGAATTTGCAGGCAAGTTCCTTCTTTTTTTATAAAAAAACTAGTGTTGGTAGGAACGTTCCAAGTAATGGAGATTTTAAATATCATAAGCCAAATTATTGCCTTTCCCATGCAGAAATCAGCAAGAACTTTGGCGAGGCGATCTAGTTTTAAACCTGCAAAGAGTTTGACGAGGTTGTCTAGTACAAAATTCAGGAGACCTTTGATGAGGATATCTCCTGGAGGCACTGACCTGAAGAAAAAACTGAATAAGTCAACATCAATCAAGATTGCCAATCGTTCTTCCATGGTTTTAGCCAGGGATGCTGATATACCACCTGATTTTTCGAAGGCAAGTTTTGACGGGAGAAACGTTCAGCTTCAGGCAAGTCTTCACAATTTTGAATCTGCTTTGAGTGGTAATGATGATAATAGGAAAATACCAAGGAATTCAAAGCCAAAATTAGCTTCTCCTGGTAACAATTCTATGAGAGTCATGACAAGAACTACCACTTTGAGACCTGTAAGGATCTTAACAAAAGTGGCTAGCATAAGAACAAAGAGACCATCCATGAAGAAGCGTTCTCAAATTCCAGACTCGAGCATACAGAAAGCCACCTGTTCCTCAGCTATCAAGTACTCCAAGTTTCCATACCATCTTGAGCTGCAACCAGAAGGCAGGGTATCTGAAGGAAATTCAGCTATGGAGGTTTGTCCATACAGTTATTGCTCACTTCACGGCCATCGCCATTCTGATGTACCTCCACTAAAACGCTTTGTATCAATTAGGCGACGTCTGTTAAGGAAACAAAAAAGCATGAAATCAGAAAGCCGATCCTCTCGAAGAGTAAAACGTTCTGGCAATGCAAAGAAGGGAACTCGGACAGGTCAACTGGTTTCTTGTAGAGATTCAGCAGTTCTAGAAACATCTCATGACAAGATAGCTGTATCTTCTTCCACTGGCAAAACAGCTGGACTAAGATCTGAGTCAACGAAAGAAGATGCTCATGGTGGAGATGACAAAGACACCAGCAATGTTATAGGTGTCACTGACATTCAAGTTCTTCAGCAAGAAGCTGATGAAGGTGGGATTGAAAATTTGAACTTGGATGTGCTCAAAATCGATTCACATTCAAACACTGCTAAGGTTGATGCATCAACAAGTGTAGCCGATGAACAACTAAACAAAGCCAGAAGGCTAAACCAGAATAGAGTTGCGAAGTCTAGAGACATCAACAACATGGTCTCTTTTGCTTCCATCGGTAAGCCATTGCAAGAGGAAATAGCAGCCAGTGAAGAAAATAACCAAGATGTTGTGCGAAATTATCAGTTCCCAAGTGCAGATTCTGAGCATGGATACGCCATAGATGTCAGCCACGAAACTCAGAAGGAAAAACAGAAGCATATGGGATTGTGGAACCTAATATATCAGCACATGGCAACAGGTATTGCCACAGAAAATGGAGCCCAGCCACCTCTCAATAAAAAAACCAAGGAAGAAGAGAAAGATGAGAACACATTGCCTGGCATCAGCAAATCTGGTTCTTTTCAGGATTTTTCCAGTACAGATCAGAGCAACGATGAGGAAGATCATGATGAACACAGTGAAAAAACTCACCACTACCAATGTAATGCCATTAAGTTGGTGCAAGAAGCATTTGATAGAATACTCGCAGAAATTCCTGACCAGTCATCTGATGATCAATCAATTGCTAGTGACACTTCAGACAAGGAGCTTGCAGTGAAGGATCAAAGTGAAGATGGGCAATTAAGCATCTTGACTTCCTATGATTCAGACGGAGACAGCATAGTTCAGGAACCAGAAGAATTGAGGCTCAAAGCTGATAATGCCTTTGAAAGAGAGAAAGCACATTCAAGGGTGGAAAGCAAGTCTAACCAGCAAATGCCCAAGAGCTGGAGTAATCTGAAAAAGATACTGATCCTCAAGAGATTTGTCAAGGCATTGGAAAAGGTGAGGAACTTCAATCCACAGAAGGCACGGTTTCTACATGCAGAGGCTGAACTAGGATCAGAAAAAGTTCATCTGCGCCATCAAACCTTGGAGGAGAGAAAAAATTCTGAAGAATGGATGCTTGATCATGCACTTCAACAGGTTATTTCTACACTAGCCCCAGCTCAAAAGAGAAAGGTAGCTCTGCTTGTACGAGCATTTGAGACCATCACCCCACTCACTGAAGTTGGTACTTCGCCAAGGTTCAACATAGAAGTTTCTTCTCATACAACTCCAGTTAAAACCTGCAATGGTGCCTCTGACTGCAACCGGTCCATAGAAGGAAGAGAAACTATTTTTGGAATCACCCTTCGTAAGACATCAAGCCTTGACACAATCGCATCAACCACTTCGTCATTGGAGAACACTTTTGCAGACTTGAACCAATTTGTTGCTCTCAATCTTGGTAATGGTGAAACTAATTCCATTATCAAAGACAATGAACCTGATTTCGTCAACCACTGTTTGGTTGAGGATACAGAATCTAAGTTATGTGACAGGCCTTTGCCAAATACCGATGATGCTCTACGAACTTCTACCGAGAAACTTGTGATAAATGGGGAAGTTCTCCCAGAGGATGCCAAAGAAGCAAGATCAGTTTCTGCCTCGGAGGTTTATGATCGTGATTTAGGATTAAGCAGCCAAAACTCAGACACCAATAACCAAAACAACAGAATTTATGATGAATCAGATGAACCTGACGGCCAAACCCCAAACGAGGGTTCAACTGCCAATACCAATGTGGTTTCTTTATCTACAATTTCTGCACCAGTAGAGGAATCATCTGAAGTTGCTGAAGAAGAGAATAAGCTCAAAAAGTTTCTCCAAGGGTCCACCTTGCTTCACGAATCAGAACCAGGTTGCACAACTGATGTAGCACATGAAAAGCAGAAACATATGAAGTTCTGGTTCTTGATATATAAGCACATAGTATCAGGTAACGCGACACTTATTGAGGGAGCATATAAGGAAGAACAAGGGGATGATGGCAACACATTGGTTGGCATGAAAACATCGAGGAATGATGATGCGGACAACCAAAAGATTAAACTCCAACAGATGGAAGCCATAAGGCTGGTGGAAGAAGCAATTGACCAAATTCCTCTTCCTGAAATTCAAGATGACGCGCCTGATGATCAATCAGTTGCCAGTGACATAACTCAAGACCACGATCAGGAGTATATTGAAAAGAAACCCGAGGAAGGAGAGAAACCATTCATCTCATCTTCCTTTAAGCGCACCGGTGACAGCTTTGGAGAATTTGAAAGCACAGAAGCAGCGGAGAGCACCACATTGTATCAACAAGAATCGCATCTCAATTTTGATAACATCAGTGCACAAGAAAAGACAAAACCAATACCAACAGAAGGAAACAAACCAAAGCCAGCCGTGCACAAGAACTGGAGCAATCTGAAAAAGGTGGTCCTCCTCAAGAGATTTGTCAAGGCATTGGAGAAGGTGAAAAAATTCAATCAACAGGAGCCACGATTTCTGCCCTTGGACCCTTTAAGTGAAGCTGAAAAGGTTCATCTAAGGCACCTAGACACGGATGACAGGAAAAATGCTGATGAATGGATGCTTGATTATGCACTTCGACAGGTCGTTGCTAAACTGACACCAGCTCGGAAAAGAAAAGTGTCATTGCTTGTAGAAGCCTTTGAGGCAGTCACCCCTATTGGAAGTGGAGAGTGGTCAGACACATGATACAGCAGCCCTTCTAGTTATTCTTAAGGTTAGTACACAGCCCTTGAGTTTTCTTTCTGTTATCAGTTCAAAGCCAGCAATCTTGTACACAAACAGCACCCACTTGATTTCTGTTTTTTAAAAATAGTAGAAGTCATAAAGAATTAACAACTCAGTGTTTGAAAAATATGCAGGTGCGGCGACAAGAAGCTGCTAGTCCATAATTATTCATTTAGTAGTATCAGTAACACATGCTAAATAATCACACAGGAGTAATAAACTCAGTGGATTTATCATGCATATAGGGATAGCATTCTATCAAAAGATGAAAGGAAAAAACTCAGTGAAGATAGTCAAGGTGTATAGGCTACTATCATTTTTGCTTTTTTAAAACCTTGTGAGTGTACAAAAGATGTTTGTTGTGGAGACTGAATAAGAGTTATGTTGTTATTCATTGCAGATTAGGGTTTTCTGTAAGTTTTTATGGCCAGATTCTCTTCGAGCTCGGCAGAATCAGCAATCAGAATACTTAATATATGATAAACCACCTAGTTTCCTGACTTCTCATTAGAAGCAAAAATTAAGAACAAGAGTGAACATTACTGCACTAAATCTCCCATTTTTTCTTGATTCTGTAAATGACTTTCTTTCCCAAGAAATTACAAATCTAACGGTATTGTAATCATTTTCTGGACCCCCGATACATGATGCAGCTGTAAGTAACGATAACAAATTACCATGCCAGCAGGTGAAGCAGGAGCAAACGACGAGTTTCAAAAAGGAAATGTGAGGGTAGGAAAAGCAAGAAACCAAGGAAATTCCCAAGAAAATTTTTTTTTGTTTCTTTCTATAAAAAACCCTCAAGTAAATAGACAGACAGCTGTGAGTAATGTGTGTACCTTCTGGAGCGGAAACTACTAGTTTTGAAGGGTGGCTTCTTCTTTGTACTATAAAGACTGGAACTGGTAAAGAACAGTTTCTTCTCTTTGCTATCGTGTCTTGAACAAGCCATCCACACCGCCCTTCCTTGTATTTGAACCCTATTTGAACCCAGAGCATTACATGGAACTTACTCGGCTACCATCCAAATTTGATCCATACCCTTTCAAAACACAGCATTTGTGTTTTTCGAGCTGCTAAATTTTGTTTCATATTTGTTTGATTGATGAATGTTGCGGGGTGATAACCCTGGCCTGTGTAATCCAAAAAGAAACTCTCTACTTTTCTGACGTGATTTTTTTTTTCCTTTTATTATTTTCATCCAATTGACAAGGCAGGTTCATGATCTGTTCTCTGTTAATATATCCTCCGGAACAACGCATGTAGAGCATTCAAGGGCTGGTGTTTATTCTGTAACAAGATGTGTCTCAATTGATGATTTCACGTCCAATCCAAAACCCACTACAAGTCATGGAAAACTTAACGTAGCATATCTAGGTGAGAAATGTAGACGCTTAAACATCTATTACAGTCTAAAAGCAACCAAACTAAGAAAGTTCCTTGACTAAACCACAGAACGACGCATTACACAGAATGACAGCATGTTGTGGATCGGCAACCAAACTAAGAAAGTTCCTTGGCTAAACCACAGAACGACGCATTACACAGAATGACAGCATGTTGTGGATCGGACCGGCATAAACCATGAAACAGTTCGAAGGCAGCTCCAAAACTGAAGCTATCTACAGAAATCGGTATCTTGATTCTGAATAGATGAACTTGGAATCCATGCAGGGCTTGCAAGGCAAACAAGCTCCAATCCTGGCTGCATCTGCAAATATCCGAGAGCTTCCTCGACCTCATTCCCTAAAACCATTCATCCAATCAAAAAAGAAACAGAAAAGAGAATGATGCCTGCACCCAAGATGTAAATACCAAAATTTGTCTTTGAGAATACCACTATCAGAAGTATCTCTGTGCCACTGGCATAGCAAAATCAAACCAATCACCCCCCATACTCCATGAAACAACCTTCTCACACAAATCCCCAAATTCATAAGCTACCAAAGATGTACAAAATGGAAAACTTGAAAGAATTAAGAAACATTACATTGACAAAAGAAAAGATTAATATAAGTTTCATATGAAACAGCACAGCCACAAAATTTCATAAAAAAACTTCATGAATGGTCCAAGGAGAAAAATAAAAATTTATTGCACATGTGAAGAATATAACAAAAATTTTATAGCCAAATAAACCATTCTGAAAGCAGACCACGGTTCTGGAAATTGTTTCTGCTTAAACTACATGAAAACATTACAAAAACTACAAACAGTACTGCAGATGCCATAAGTTAACAAAAGCAGGCAAATCAGAATTACTAACTTAAATCAAAATGTTACTAACTTTCTTGTCTAATCTTCTCCATCTTTGTCCTTCTTCTTCTTTTTCTTCTTCTCACTTTTATCAACCTCTCCATCAGCTTTGCCATTCTCAATGGTTGCAGCCTCTTCAGCCTCTTTGTCTTTCTTCTTCTTTTTCTTCTTCTCAGACTTCTCAGTCTCCTTTTCCACTAAATTTTCCACTTCAGCATCCTCTTTACTCTTCTTTTTCTTCTTCCTTTTCTCTTTCTTCTCATCTTCACTTCCCACAACAGGCTCTTCCTTTAGCTCACCATCCTCTTTACTCTTCTTTTTCTTCTTCTTTTTGTCCTTTTTCTCATCATCACTTCCCTCCACAAGCTCTTCCTTCACCTTCTTAACCTTGACACTCTCTTCATCTTTAACTAATTCAGTTTTAGCCTTCTTTGCAACATGAGCAGCAGGGCTATCAGAGCTTTCATCCAATTTGCGCTTGTGCCCCTCACCATCTTCACCAATCTCCTTCACAACTGGGTCAGCAGCAGCCGCAGCAAGGCCAGCAACCATAGAATCACCACCAGCAGGCAAAACCAAATTTCTCATCCATTCATGAGGAGTATTCTCATTTGGTTTCCCATGTTTATCCAACTTCCCCTCAGAAATCAACTTCTTCTTGATTGAAGCCTTCGGCCCCAACCCCCATTTCCTCGGATAAGTATCCCTATCCATCACAACCCTCTTAATCTTTGCCACAACACCATGATCGCAAGTAGCCATAACAGCAGTTGTCATCTCAGCAATTCCCAGAGCAATAGCCTCACCCTTAGTAGTCATCAACACAACTTCCTCACCAGCCTCAATATCATTCTCAAACCTCAACAGCCCTGGAATCATCAACTTAGCACCATAACAAATTGCATTCACAGCAGAATCCTTCACAACCAACCTCTTATAACTAGTCAAAATCACTTCAAGGGGCATAATAACCCTCCTCAAATAACTCTCATCACGATAATTATCATAAACCCATTGAGCATCCATAACATCATGCATAGTAACCATATTATCTTTCTCCCCTAAAATCCCCGACCTCACCCTCCTCAATTCTTGCATATGCCCACCTACCCCAAGAATCAACCCCAAATGCACACACATTGTCCTAACATATGTCCCCGCCTCACACGAAATCCAAAAAACAACCAAATGCTTATCTGCATCATACTCCAACAACTTACTCTCATAAATTGTCCTAATTCTAAGCTGTCTTTTAACAGCAGAAATCAAGGGCGGCCTCTGAAACACCGCTCCAGTAAGTGTCTCTAATGCTCTGGCTACTTTCGTAACATCAGCAATCTTATCATGCAATCTAGCAATACAAACATCCTCTTTCCCAGCACCTTGTTGGGATTTAACAAGTCTAGTAGCTCTATCAATGCAAACAATTAAATTACCAGTAACTTTAGGGTCTAAGGTACCACTATGACCAGTTTTTTCGACACGTAAAATCCTCTTAATCCAAGCAACAACTTCATGTGATGATGGGTTTGCTGGTTTATCAAGATTCATAACACCATACCTGATGTATTCAGCAAGTGGACGCTTGAGAGGTGAGTGACCAGATGGAAGTGGAGTGTAGTGTCCAGTTCGCACATTAAGTCTGTCGTAGTTTTTCAAAAGAATTGGCCACTGTGAAGTGTCTATTGTTGGGGTGAAGTTCTGGGGTTTGATCATGAAATCTTTGCCAGCGTCTGTGGGGTTCGTGTCTGTTTCAGTTTCTTGGGTTTTTTTCTTGTGTTTTTTCTTCTCAGAACGAGAAAGCTCGACTTCAGACATGGTGGAAACCGGGAGTGTCTGAGTTCCTGGCTTCAAGGGTTTTTGACGGAGGCTAGTGAAGGAGAAGGGTTTAGAGGTGGAAATGCGGATTTATAGGGTTAGGGTTTTGGGGGGTTTTGAGAGGAAAGGGGCAAGAGATGTCTCGTTGAGATGGGCTAGGGTTTTCTGTTCATGTCTATGATGTTGGGTATGAATTGGACAGGACCTTGTCCTGCTAGGCCCAGTAGGTCCTCCCAGCCAAACCGGCTCATATGTTTTTAAGCCCGGTTTACTTGGAGTTGGACTCGAGTTAGGGAATGAAAATGGGCCTAGCCCATCAGGCACCGTCTTGACCTACTCCAGGAAGGAGACATATAATGCCCAACAAATCGAATTAACATAAGACTCTCAAATTGGAAATAAATAAATAAATAAATTGATAAAAATAAAAGGAAACACAAATAAAATATGGAGACAAATAGACAATTTCCTTAAAATTCGAAGTAAAAGTTGTTTTCTCAGCACACTAAACCAATGCCAAGTACTAAAATGCTTTCACGTTACAGCTCCCCTCCCTCTCTATAAATATGGCAGCCGAGCGAGGCACTTCCTGCCATCTATAAATATGGCGGCGGGGGGAGCCACTTCCTGCCAAGATTTCAGGCACCTTCGCTCTCAAGAACCATCAAGTTTCTTGATTCCATGGCTGGCCTTCAATACAACTTCTTCCCTACAGATTTCTTCTACCCTCCTCGTCCACAATCTGTGAAAGTAGACACCGGCACCGCCGCCCAGAAAAGTATTGCTCTTCCCTTGGAGGTTCAAAAGCGAGAAGTCATGATCACTGATGATCCAAACCAGAAACACCACCCCACAAGCTTAGTTCTACGCCACAACAAGCATGGCAACAAGTCCAATACCCCCATGAACAGGAGGAGTACTGCATGATCAAGCAAGGTGGGATCGAGAAGAGAAGATGATGAAAGCAAGCTTCTCAGATAATTCTCTCCGAACCCAACTTCTTGGTTGCTGCGTGGAGATTTTGTTTCTCTAATTAATAATGTTCCGTGATGAAAGGAGCATGCACCCTCTCTTTTTCTTGGCTTAAAGTCTCTGTTCTTAGACTATATATATTTCTGTAATCTCCACTTGATCGATGTCTGATCCAAATATATATATACAATGAAAGTTTGATAAAATCCAGCAGATGATGAGCTTTTCCCTGTTATTAACATCGCATTCCGAATGGGGATTTCATGCTGTGACCATTGTAACATTTGGCGTAATCTCTTGCACAAGTATCGAATCATGTTAGCTTTATATCCAATTTTCATGAACTACATGACACTTTCTTGAGAGTTTTTATTATTATCAATATTTGTTTCTCGCAAGATATTGAAAGAAATTCAAGGGAACTAATAAAAAAAATAACTTCTTTCCTTAGTGCGGCAGGTATTGATTTCAAAAAAGGGTTTTTGCTGCATGAGATTCATAGTGGGAAGAGATGCATGATGTTTGTAGCTTTCCATCGATGGTTACCAGTGGTCACTTTGTCCCTTTCACAGGAAAGCCAGCATGATTCTTGGCCAATATCTCACGAACTTTGTTTTTCACTCATGGCTGGGAAACACAACGTGCATCACACGCAGGCTGCATTATGAAAAGGAATATTGCACGAATATTCCAAGGTAACACTCATATTCCTCGTACCAATGTCTGGTTAATCTATTCCAAATTAATGTTTCTAGTTTTTTTTATTAAAACAAAACAAGTTTTGTTTCGGTTTTTCAAATAGAAACCATATTATTTTGAAAAAAATTGAAAACAATATTGAAATAATGTTATTTTGAACAAAAATTATACATGAAAAAAGGATTTGACAGGTATTTTACACCAAGCATTCTTGTCTACTTCTTTTGTTCTTCCATTACTATTTTTTTTGAACATCGTTCCTTCATTATTATTAAATTCACTAGAGAGTAATTTTTGGATCTCCCACAAACTTGAGACTCTAGCAAAGAATCATGCCCTTTTGCAATATATTTTTTTAAAAGGAAAATTAAATGCATCTATCTTATACGTATCGACCATTGTGATTTAATAAAATTATCATGATAGAGTCAATTATACTCCACTTGTTTCTTGTTGAAGATTGGAGTGAATTCTTTTAAAATGGGAACAAATTACAATACTTGTTCATTGAACCTCTTTCTCAATTCTTGTTCCATGTTAATTTGTTTATATTTAATAATTTAATAATTGAATTCTTTTAATTTTGACCATTAATTCTTAAATTCTTAGGCTTCTGTCATCATACTTGGATTAAATAAGTGGAAGGCCTGCATTTTCTCATGCTTCTCGCCTCATGAGAGCCCACGTATGCTAGCTGGATTATTATTATTAATCTATGTTGTGTTAAAATTAAGTATATGCTTATTTATGCCTATGCATGCAAGTTTGATCCCTAGTAGCCAAACTCGTTAATAGCCAACTTGCCGATCATATAATAATAAAAAAAATTTAAATGGACTGCTGTCATTTATTTTTACTCACATATGATAACAAAAACAATATTATTTTAGTGATAATTTTTTTTAAAAAAAAAATTAAATTAACTCGGGTTATTTCTTTTTACTCACTACCCAAATCTTGGATTGTAATGATATTCTGTAGATTGGTCCTATAATTTTTTTAAAAAATAGAAAACAAAAGAAAGAATAATTTTTTTTTCCCATTTGCCGTTCTTTGTTTTGGAATTTTAAGGTTCCTATATGAACTTTCTTTTTCTTTTTCTTTTTCTCCCCAGGAATCCTTAATTGGGCTTCTTTCCGAGCTTCACTTGGTTCATCAACCAGACAGCTCAATTCTCAAAATAAGCCCAAAGTATATAGCATTCTAATCCAATCCTCCCATTCCAATTGAAAATGCATAGACATCCCTGCTGCTGTCCATGCATCTGGTGAAAATAAAACAATTAGATGCAAAATAGAGGGAGGACTCACTTGTACTCAAAATGTTGCTGTGGAGGATGGAGACCATGATGCTCGATCTATTTTTGCCCCTATCATTCCTAAGATGTGACTTTTCAGATGAAGAACAGACCCTGTCATGACATGCAAGCTCCGGAAATCATTCTGACAAGAGGCAATCTCAAAACATGCCTGTGAATTTTAATAAATGGTGTGTTATGAATCATGGATATTGTGACTTCAATCAATATACAAGTAAGAGCAATGGCTGTGCTCAAAATGGTGAAGAAAATATAGAAAACAGAAGTTGGTAAACAGAAGTAAAAGCGGGGTGAACAGAAGGGAACCCACGATATGCTGCCTCACTGTGTAGTCAAAGCTATCTAATCTCCGACGAAGAGGATTCCACTTTCGACCCCTGTCAACAGCTGAGGAACTCTGTGATCAACATGGATCGAAGAAACAACACAACCATACACATAATATCAAATACATCAAGAGTTCACTGATTACAGTCGCTAAATCTAACACTGAAGAACAGATAGATAAGCAAGAGCCTTTTCTTCTAAATTCTGTTCTGAAAAGCATTGGAACATAACCAAGGTTATCAAGAATTATCTATTTCATTAGAATATAATATCCACTAACCCAATCCCCAAATTTACTAGTCTCATTACATGTAACATGAAGTCTTTCTTGCAATGGAAGCTAATCTTCAGCCTTTCTTTAAAATTGTAAGGAAAAAATTGTTCATTAAAATTTTAGTATTGAAACACAGCTCTGACTGTAGAAAGACAACCAGGGCCCTTTTTCCAAGGACACTCAGTTACTTACTCTTTGTCGACCATTTAAATTGGCCTATTTCTAAGATCCTTGAATTGCTGATAATTCAAGTGAGATTTCTTGTTCTGATCTGTAAAGTGGCACAGTTTTTTCATGGATTCATAAATCTGTTCCATCAAAGTGTCAAGATGTCAAAGGCAACAAATTCATCTTCAAGACAAATATATCAGGAACGTGCATGCATGAGGAGGTGGAAATCAAGGATCCAAAGCAACTTCGTTGTCGGTCATGTGACATCCCCGTAGACTCACGTTATCATCAATTACACAACACGAGCAATAGTTTTTTTAACAGAGACTAATTTTGAATTATAATTGTAGATAGAATCTTCGAGGGATGGTCAATTTTTACCTGAAAGGATATCACAGAACTGCTAAAGCTTGTATTTGCCGGGAATACAAGACTGAGACTGCCCAGTGAAGAGTTGACACGTGCAATGTTGCTAGGGAAACCATATCTATGATCAAAGCAGAAGGAATGGTTGCTCCAAAAAGAATCCCCAGTAGACCAAGTCCCTTGATGAAATAAATGAAGAGGAAATCAATTAAGATCCAAAGGGTAGGCCATATTTGTATTGCATTTAGAGAAACCACGCCAAGAACTCCTGCCAGTTCTGTATTCAACTTGAAACCTGCTGGTACTCCAATCAACCACACTCAACCTGAGCGCAACAACTCATTGGTAATGCCATTGGCAAAGGTCAAAATCCATAAGCAAACAGATTCAGCATGAACTAAGAGTGCCGAGCCAATCAAAATTACCAAAAGAAGATCAACAGTTCAACTTGACCACATAGAATGCCTGCGCAGCGCAGCACTCTCCTTATATTCCACACATCATTGCGACCTTCAAAGTAAACTTAACAAGAAAATCAAAATGACGAGGAATGAACAATAAACATTGTTCCAAAAACTCATAACAACAGAAGATTCAGAATATCGAGGCATCAATTGTGGCCCCAGTTAGGAAATGAAACATCATATGCAGGTTCAGGTTAATTGTTCATTAAAATTCCACAAGCAACTCAAGGGGAGGATAACTCAATCAGTGGACAAAATCAGGCCATGAGGAGGAAGGTACATTTTTCACCCATTAAAGAATCAAAAAGTTCTTACAATTCTATAAAGACAATTGGCACCACTACCTACTACAAACAAAAACTGAAATTCGCGCAAGTGAGGTTCTAGCCTAGCGGTGGGAGGGGCTTGTCCCCTTCCTCCGCACCTGGGTTCGAACCTCACCATGCACGCCTGTCACCCCCGCGGTGCCTTACCTGCTCACTGGGCTTGCAGGATGTTCAGTGGGCCGTGGGGATTAGTCGTGGTGCGCGTAAGCTGGCCCGGACACCCCACGTAAATCAAAAAAAAAAAAAAAAAAAAAAAAAAAAAAACTGAAATTCGCATAGTAGAAGTAAGCATGACTGACATACGTGGGCTTCACAGAGAAACTATCTGCCCATTCTAATGTAAGTGATGCAGCTTCGGAACCCAATCTGTGCCTGTACCATATTTCTTCAAAGGAATCACACACCAACCAAATACATAGCACATCTTTTGTGCATTATTAAAATCAATATCGGAGCTAGAAAAAAAAATTAACATATTAAATAAATATATAATATTTTAAAAAATTAATTATTAATTCATGTATATAATTTTTTGAAGTTAATAATAAAATTTTAATTCAAATACACTACCCAAAATATTAAAAAATAGTTTTAAAAGAACATGAAATAATAAATTTGAAAGTACATGAAATAAAAGTAAAAATAAATCAACTATTGAAATTACATCCTTCAATATTTTGTGAAATATAATTCATTTATAATCGAATCTGAATTGATATTGTAATAACCCATCAACTAAGATAAAATAACGATATCATATTAATTGAAAAACAAAGTAATTAAATTTTTTCTCTCTTTCAATTTCTCCTTCCTTCACTTGATTTTTCTTTACATTGGTGTTTAATAAGTTGGACTTTATAAGTTTGCAAGATTATTTTCTCATTTTTTTTATTTTTTTATTTTATTTTTTTATGTTTTTCCTTTACTTTTCTCTCTTTCTCTCTCGCCTTATCTTTTTTTTTTCTATTCTGCTTTTGCCAAGTTTGCAACATATAAAAGGAAAGAAGAGTTAATTTGTTTTATTTTTTAATGGCAAATAATCATTTTACCATTAATGTGTCATTTTGTTTTTATTTGATGACTTTTTTATTAGCACTACCAGGATCCGTTCATTCTAAAATTTTAATTAGATTTTATTTAATATATTTTAAGATACTTTGTAAAATTTCAATCCAATCTATTGATTAGATTGAAAATTATGTTTAATAACGTAAAACTGGTTAAATTGTGATTTTTCATTAAAATTTTTAATTTCTTTAAAAATTCTGAAATTATAATCTAAGTTAAAACATTATATTAAAAAATTTCATATGAATTTTTAGAATTTTTTGACAACTCAATTAAAAATTATAATTTTTTTATATAAAACTAATAAAAAAATATTAATAAAATCTTGACGTATACTAAAACTCACCCATGCCCTTGGCATACCTCCGCCCTTGGTTAAAACAACCCCTCAAGTTTATCACACCCCCAGCTCGTCCCTCCATTGCTTCCTCCAAACACTTCCAGGCAATTCATCATTGAATCAATCACCCTCTTCCATTCCATCCCCCAACGTTTTCCCATTGCCTCTACCATTCAAGACAAACTGTCCCCGCAGAGAAAACGCCGCTCTCTCCTGTAAAAACACTGGCATTTTTTCATTTACACACCCTAGTAAAAAATAATTAATTAAATTTGTATTTTGTTATCAAATAAAATTATAAAAAAAATTAAAAAAATTAGTAGGTTATTTTTCTATAATATCTACAAATATTTATTTTTTTATGATCAATCATTGTCAAATAATTTTTTTTCAGTGAAATAGTTTATTTAATGTTGTTAGGTGTTTTATTTTAAAAGCGAAACAATACCTGAAAAATAGAGAAATATTGGACCCAAACCCCGTGCAGTGCCGGGCTCTTTTCCAGAGAACTCAAGGCAATGGATGATGTCTTTTTCTTGTCTTCTGAAGAAGTTGTCGTTTGCTTGCGTTTTGGCAAACGACATGGGCCTACCTCTTCCTAAACTCCTACAAGATGATCGCTGACAGGGACGTAAATCCACCCTTGAATTACCGTTCACACCTTGGTACTACCCTGAATAAATAAATAAATAAATTCTCACATTTTTTAAATTGTTTTTTATAAACTTAAAATGCTCTGAGAAGGCTATTTTATTCTTTCACGTGAAAGAATATTTTACAGGTGTCGCAATCATGACTCCTGCAGTTGTAAGATTTAAGTCTTAAATTAATTGATTTATACAAATAATGAACTTATTACGCTAGACAAGATTATTAAATTGATGTGTATTTATAACTATTAAATTTTAACATATTTAATCTATAAATTTAGCCATGATCATGAAGCAACGTTTATAATAAAATTAAATTAAAAACACAGTCATGATGTTAGCTGCAATTAGGAAGTCACAAGACTGGAAAAGGTAGCCTAGAGATTTTTGAGAATTTAAGGATATAACTAGGGTTTTGGCGTACGGACAAAAACATAGTAGTAACTTTGTTCTGCAGGACGATGACACCAACTATATATTAAAAATGCCAGAAATTGTCCGCAAGGTAAGGCACGAACCACCCATTTTCGATGATGTTGTTAATTATTTAGTTACTATTTTATAATACAAAAATATTATTTAAATTATCTTTAGACCGGTAAAAAATAATTTTTTAAAATTATTTTAATGAAAACCATGGAAAATACTTAGAAAAAATAAAATATTGCTTTAAATATTTAATTTTTAATTTTAACTAGTGATAAAAAAAAATAATTTTCTCTTAAAATTTTTATTTTTAATTTAAGAAGTTAGCATTTAAAAATAAATTGTTTTTATAAATGTATAGTATGCGTATTCTGTCTTTAATTATAATGAGATTAGACGGAATGATTATGATGTATTCCTTGTGGTTGGCAGGATATGGCAGGTATCATCAATCAATGATCACGCTTTTATCTTACCTACCAGCACGCCATGTGTACAGCACCCCCAACCGGGTGCTCGGTTACCTAATGTGGTCCCACTTTGAGTACGTGTCGTCATCAAGTTCGATGATCCTAACCATTGATTATTTGAAAATTACATCGAAACCGTGTTAATTATTAGCTAGCTTTTTATTGCAAGGTCAATAAGTGCTCACATGGGTGGGTCCGTTGTCATGGTTTGAATAATTAAGCACTGTTTATTATTGCAGTTTAATTGTTTTTTTAATAGATTATTTTTTATTTTTTAATTATTTTAAAAATTAAATTATTTTGATGTAATGATGTTAAAAATAAAATATAAAATATAAAAAATATTTTTATATATTTTTATCTTAAAATTATTTTAAAAAGTCTCTTAATTTTATTTTATTTTGCAATTTTGTGTTTTTAATTTTGTCACATTATGCAATTTTCTAGAAAAAAATCAGAAAAAACAATGATTTATGAGAATTTTTTTAATGTAGAATTATCATCTCAGAACTTTAACAATATAAATTTTACAGTGGAAACAAAATCCATTAGTACACCATTTTATATTTGAATATTTAATAAAAAATATCAACGCGAGGAGGTTAAATTCATGCAAAAATTGATGAAACAATGCCTTGAAAAAGAACATTTTAAAAAAAAATTCATTTAAAAAATATTAAGCGATTGTTTGATAATAAAATACATAGTTTTTTAAATATATTTAAATATTTGATATTTTCTCCCTATTTTATCTGAAAATTCTCAAATCAACCTATCAAAATCAAAATACAAGAAGAATAATTAATTTAATATTGTAAGTTTAAATATTTAAAAATACAATAATTTTAAATACATGACTAAACATAATTAAAATTTATATTACCACGGTGTTTATATTGTTTAGATTTGAAAAAAATATCAAACATTTTCATAGTTAAAATGTGTTACATCAAGTTTAGAGGTTCCCAAATTGAAATATATTTAAGAAATTTTTTTGGTTCCCAAATTGAAATATATTTAAGAAAATAAAATTTTATTACAACTAAGAAAATACCAATTGCATTGATAATTCAGTCGCCAGGACGTGGTCAGGACATCATTATAAACACCAACCGAGTAGGCTTGTTGACCAAAACTATACAATTATGTATCCTATGTACACTAAATGAATTTTTGTTTTTTATTATAAACTGTTTTTAAAATTATTTTTTACATATAAAAAAATATTAAATTAAAATTTTTTAAATATTTTAAAATAATTTTGATATGCTGATATAAAAATAAAAAAGTATTATTTTAATATATTTTTAATTAATAAAAACTTTTAAAAAAACATATTAACACACTGACCAGGTGAGATTCACCACACTTTTAATTATATTCCAGCATAATTGTGAAAGGTGTTTGGTTGCCATTTTCCATAATTTCTCTCTCCACCTTTTCCTTTTCCTTTTCTTTATTTTTTTTTTTAAAAAAGGCAATTCGGGCAAAAAAGAGACTGTGATCGTGCCTTGTTCACGTTAAAGAATAAGCGGATACATCATAGAATAATCGTGGGCGTACATATAACTTGGAATAAAATCTAAATTAAAAAATGGTTAAATTGGAGATTAATCTAATTTTTTAAAAAAAAATCAATAAATTGAAGACGGTGTTTTGCCCCTTAACAAATGGATTGAGAGTCAACCTCAATATCTAATTGGATTTTTATAAATAAAAAATTCAACAGGAATCAATTAAGACATGGAGCAAGCAACCAAATTTATTTGAATTTTATAACTAAAACTATACAAATCAACTAGTTAAGTTATTTTTTAAAATATTTTCTGTTTTGAAATATAATAATATAATTTTTTTATTTTTTAAAAATTAATTCACATTCCTAAACGTTATCTTGATCCGCCCAAAACACGTTAAAGTTAGTTATTGCATTTATACATTGGAATGGAAAAAAAGAGAAAAAGAAAAAAAAGAGTATCAAGGACGATGAAAACTTTATTTGTAACAATGGAACGCAATAACTTTTAAATTGATATCAAAATTTATATACATCAAGTCAAAAACTTTATATAATAATGCAACCTTACGAGAGGATAAGAGAGGGAGAGGGAGTTTTTTTAATCTAAATAAAAATACATGAAGCCATAAACTTCAGTTTTTTTAATTTCTTTTAGCTATTTTAAAACAATTAGATATAATTTTCAAACTTCATCTCATAGATATATTGACTTGGAAACTGACTCGAGCTAAATTTACTTTTAAATTGTTTAGAAAATTGAATTAATTAAAACCAAGTTATTTAATTAATACTCAAGCTTGATTAATATTTTTAAAAATTAATTAAAAATTTTATTGAAAAAACTAATATATTTAACTTGATTTATCTATACTTATAAATTAATCCGTCAAACCCATTATATAAACTTGAAATCGAGTTACAAGTTGGGTTGTATCTTATAACCATGCTGCTAATGTCACACTCAATCTCCTTTGCTAACCTATTTTATTTTCCTTTCCTGAAAAAAAAAAATCAAACAAGATCTTGGTCAAAAGTTTAAAGCTAGTGTTTTATTATAAATTTAAAACCGAAAGTTACTTTAAATTCAAATGGTCTGTAAAAATAATTATAATCCGAGCCGATACGTTTGAAAAAGATTCTGGCAACCTTTTTCTTTAACTTCAACTTCAAAAATAAAATACAAGACTGAACTCAATTACAAGCCTTCTCTCAACCTGCTAGTAACATAATTAACAATTAATGATAACCTAACCATTAATTTAGATTTTAATGATGAAATTCTTATAAATTAATGAATGATTAAAAATTGAAACTAGTTATTTTTCTCAATCAATAAATGAAAATTAAATATTTTTTATTTCAACATCCATGCATGTACATGCATAATGCATGTACAACGAGTCCAATTTCACGAGTAATAAAAATTTAATTAGTTATTTGATTTATATTTTATTAATAATTGACTTTTAAAAAAAAAATTAAAAATATTGGTTTTATTAATATTTTTTTATCTTAAAATATAAAAAGTTAAAATCAAAGAGCTTGTATATATATTTTAATAAAATAAAATTGAAAATATAAATAAATAAATAAATAAAATATTAATGATAAATAGAGATAATAATAAAAAACTGAGATTCGAATATAAACCATGATAATTGATCTTGGAACATGGATCTTTGACACGGTTGTATTTAACGATTTTGTTTATAATAATTGATTTTTTATTTAATTAAATATTAATAAAAATAGAAATACATAAAATTAATTGAATAAAATAAAAAACAACAAAAATATCATGCAAGGTTACATGTATTGAAACTATTATATGAAAATAAATATTTTTATTTTTTAAAATAAATTTTATTCATATAAAACATAAAACAAATTTATAAATAAATTAAAATAATCTCTTAAAAAATCAAATGCATACAAAATAACTAAGAAAAAACCATTATTTAAAACAAGTTATATATATATAAAGAGTATTAATTCACAAATTATATTGTAAGATGCATATGAAAAAAAAAACATTAATTAAAAAAAAAAAACCAAAACACTAGTAGTCTGACAGGCTAGACCAGTGCTCTCGATGTATTTAAAAGGTCCAATGCGCTTGGCCCCCTTTTTTTTTTTTTGGTTTACCTTGGGTGGGGGGGGCACAGTTTGCGCGCGCCACGACTAATCCCCACGGCCCACTGAATATTCTACAAACCCAGTAGACATGTAAGACACCGTGGAGGTGACAAGTATGCACACTAGGGCTCGAACCCAGGTGCAATGGAAGGAGACAAGCTCCTTCCACTGCTAGGTCAAGGACTGGAATGCAATGGATGATATATCATTTTGCCCACCCTTGTTGTTTTTGAAAAAAATAAATTAAATGAATTGTTGTTTGATATTATTTGATTTTTAAACACCACAGTGATCAAAAAATTAAGATTGAACTTTCTTTCACCCAAAAATTAATTAATTGCTCAACTCATTTTAACCGAAACATATAGAAAATATCATGATAATTTGATAAATTCATCTATGCTTTAAAAAAAAAATATTTAAAAAACCAAAATAAAGTTGGAACCGAAATATATTTTTCTAGATAATTTTAAAATAAAAAAATACCTTACACATTTTAAAAATAGTGTAAACAATCCATACAATTATATGATAATGTTTTAGATTTATAGTTAAGGTTTGTTTGTTATTGTAGTGTGATTATATTTTTAAAGTTTTTTTTACTTTAAATTATTTTTTTAAATTGTTTAAATTTATTAATTTTAGAAATAAAAATTATTATTTTAAAAAAATTAAAATAAAAAATATTTAAAAAACTACGTGTCAGCACCAAACAATAGCTCAATGATGCTGACACACAAACCATCCTTCCTTATCTTCAGAAGGTCAAAAGTCAAAAACAAACACCTAACCCATTACCGGCTGATAACCGGTTATATAAAAGCAACAAACGCGCCGGCCGTACAGTTCCCACCCCATCAAGGCAATGGGATGATTCGTTAATTCCGAACCTAAGGCTCGCAATTTCCGCACCCATCAGGCTCGGTGTCGTCGGCCCTATAAATACCCGCTCATTTCGCGATATTATCCTAGCAAGCGCACGTATCTTTCGCTGTTTGGTCCGTACAAGAAACAGATATTTCCTCCTTCGTTCAAAGGTAAAAAAGAAATATATTCAAAATTCAAACTTCTTTCAAATCAATCAGATCTTTTTTTACATATGTTTTGATTCATGGTTCTTAGGTTTTTATTTTTTATTTTTGTTTGTTTTCTGAGAAAGTGGAAGGAAAATGAAGATTTTGAAGTTCAAATCAGACAACAATAGTTGTTATGAAATTTAGTATCCGTCTTTTTTAGGGTGGGAAATCAATTAATTATCTCAGCGATTATATTTTCGGATTTTCTTCTAAGTTTAATTAATCTCATTCATTTTTGCTTATTTTTCTCGGTAACCAAGCAGAGGTTTGCCTGCTTGATCTGTGAATTCTTGTGTTAGATTGATGTGATTATAATTTTTTTTCTTGTATATAGTCTTTTATTGTGTGATTAGCACCTTTGATTTTTTTTTTTTTTAACTGAGCTGGCTTTGTTTGTTCGTCAATTTAACGTTGACTTGACTTGATCATTCAAGATTCTGACTTGAATTACTAGAACAGATTAATACTATTTTTAATCACTTTTCGCCAAATTTCTAATCGTGGGTAGATGTTAAAGGTTTTAATTCTTTATTTTATGGCGAGATAATTTGCAAACTTTTTTTATTTTATTTTTTTAAATTGTGTATTGTCATTGATTTTTATAACTTGTTGAATGAGTTGATTAATGTTGATCACAAGTTAGTAAATTTCTTGGAAGAGGATAATTTGATAACTTGCATTGAATCTCATTCATTTTCTGTGTGAATTTTGGAGTACAGGACTGCAGAGGTTGTGGTTTGAAAAGGATGGCTCTGGTTTCAGGAGGAAGGTCAACGTTGAACCCAGATGCGCCTCTTTTTGTTCCTGCTGCTTATCGGCAAGTTGAGGATTTCTCTCCTGAGTGGTGGCAATTGGTGAAAACGACAACATGGTTCCGGGATTACTGGCTAAGTCAGCATCAAGATGAGAACGGTTTCTATGACAACGCTGAGGATGAGTTTGGGCTTGATGGGAATAATGTAGCTGATCTGTTGCCGGATACATTTGATCTTGATGCTGGCGATTATTTTTCTAGTCTGGAATCTCAATTTGCAGGTTTCGCTGCGGACGGCTCTTCTCCTTTACCTTCCAATGGAATGCTTGCAAATGGTATGTCTTGAGAAGGTGGTGAAATGGCGTGGGGTTTTGTTAAACGTGATTCAGTGTTATATAAATTGAGAAATCTGGACGTTGGAACTGTTAGATAATCTGTTTTTGTTCCAATTTTACAGGGTTTGTGTTGGAAGCAGAGGCACCGAAGAAGGAAACAGGTCTGAAATCCAGTGCTTGATGACTTCAAGTTGGAGCTACCCCCAATCAGAGTAGATCAATGTAGTTCTAGGTTTTGCAGGTCTCTGTAGAGCAAGGTTGGAACTCTCTCACTACTCCTTGTTCATTCTCTTTATCTTTCTTTTAGTTTAAACCAAGTAACTGTTCAGAGATGTAACAAAAGAAAATGTAAAATTTAGTCATAAATGCAAAAAAGAAAAAAAAAAAAAAGATGATATCTTTTGCTTCATATTCCTCTTTCCACAGAGACTTTAGACTAGCGGTTTTGAAGTTCTAGCAATTTAGCAAGACCTAATTTCAAGCTGGCAGGTCGATTTACCTTATGCATATCGATGCTTCAAAGAGGACACATGTTTGATTGGTTCGTTTTACCAAGGGCATAACAGGTTAATTGGGGTGGTTGGGTTGGGACTTGGTCACTTGGCAGTCAACTTTCATTGATCTTCTTGCCCAACGCTGGCTATACCGCACAAATATCTCTTGAAGCACAGCCATCTTCATCGACACCTGAATTATCTTGTTCTTGTTATAATTTCAATCATTCGGTTGTAAATCACCTGTTAAATCATCGAGGATTAATTTCTTGACGTTAATCTTATCATATTATAAATGAAATAAAAATCTAGGAGCGTTCATGAAATCCATTTATACTTCGAAAGGCGGTTGAACAGTGAATGACCTGGGGGCGTACCCTTTTGTCTCTTTCTCAAATGTACATGGCCTCAAGATGACACAGATGGGCGTACCCTTTTGTCTCTTTCTCAAATATACATGGCCTCGAGATGAGAGGGGTCGGGGTTGTTTTTGGGGTTGATATTATGTTTTTTTTTTAAATAATTTTTTATATTGTTCTGATATATTGATATTAAAAATAAATTTTAAAATATATTATTTTAATATATTTTTAAATAAAAATTACTTTTAAAAAAATGTTTGAATAAAATAGAATTTGCCCTGAAACTTACAGATGAGATAGCTTCAAAATGAAGAACTTTGCCTTTCCAGTAAATTGAACCTGACTGCAATGCTAGGAACAAAACTGGAAAAGAAGAGAGGGCAACATCATCCCATTTGCTAGATAATCACAAGGAAGCAACCATGGAAACTTCCATTCACCCACCAACAAGATCCATGAGTGTAGAATAAGCATAACATACACAGACTATTCACCGACAAGATGCAGGAGTGTTAAATCAACAATAAGGCTACCATGCCTTCCTCTTTCGTTTATTAAAACTGTATTTTTCTTTACTCAATGAGGCTTTTACGGGCTATAAGAAATACCAAGAAATGCTTATAAGAAGTTAGCAGGAGCACGTGAAAGAATATAGCAGAAACAGTTCATTAGCATCAGCATCAACAGTCAGTCACCATGGAGGCTTAAAGCAGAAAAGGGCATCTGATGGAAGAGTTGGTTAAACACTAGTCGGAGCCGGTTTGAACAATTTTTATTTCTTATTTGAAATCTTCTGTTAAGTGAAAGCAATCTTTATTTTATAAAATATAATTAACAAATATACCTTAAATATTTTTAGAGCTTTTCATTAAGTGGGATCCTTTAATCATTACACAAGTAGCCCTTAACTGAAGTTAGTTAGAACCATTAAAAATTGTTAAGACAGTTAGTTGAAGTAGTGAAGAGTTGCCAGTATATTCTATACTAGTTAGATGATTCACGTGATGTTGTTGGTTAATCCTTTTTGACATAAAAAATATTAAAAAAAATTAAAATTTAAAAGTGTCAGGTTTTTCTACAAAGTTACACCCAAGAATCTTGAGTTTAGATGTAACGTTTACTCAAAGAGTAATATTTATAATATTAATAATAATAATATTAAACTTGCATAACTCAAGTTTAAGTGGGTTTGGTTGCAATACCAGGTCCAATAACCTTGGATGTTAGTCTGGCTGTAAGGTCGTATCATAAAAGTATGATAATTAAATAGATTCAGTAAAAAGAAAAAAACATAGAAAAAAAAAAACATGAAGAAAATAACTAATGAAGAAAAAGAAAAAAAATCTGAATTAACTGAGTTAACTCTTCAAACCAGGTTAACCTGTCAAACATTGGATTCGTGTTGTGAAAGTTTGATAGTTTAGAAAAAAAATTGATTGGTAACTCCAAAATTAACTGGGCTAACCCGTTAAACTCGAGATCCGTGTCATGAAACTTTGATAACTAAATAGAAAAAAATTTAACATTACCAAACTAAAATAAACAAAAAAATTTAAATAAAAAGAAAAACAAAAAAAAAACAAACAAAATGCATTGACCTTTTCACTGTGGACTGCACTATGGAGTCCACAGTCAAAGGTATAAAGAAGGCAAAAAAGCAAAAAGAAAAAAACTAACTGGGTTAAAAGAAAAAAACCTATAGGAAGAAAAAAATTAATGAAGAAAAAGAAAAAAAATCTAAAT
>NW_011499894.1:149336-236508 GCF_000495115.2 Populus euphratica
AAAGAAATTTAACATTAACAAACTAAACTAAACAAAAAAAATTAATTAAAAAGAAAAAAAAATTTCGGGTTACCTTGTCAAACTAGGTTAATCCGTTAAACCCGGGATCCGTGTGATAAAAGTCTGATAACTAAATAAAAATGGACGGGTTAACTCATAAAACCAAGTTAACTCATCAGACCTGGAATATGTGTCATGAAAGTTTAATAACTAAATATAAAAAAATTTAACAAGAATAAACTAAAGTAAATGAAAAAAAATTAATTAAAAAGAAAAAAGCAAAAAAAAAAACTCCGGATCAACTCATCAAACCAGATTAATCCGTTAAATTTGAGATTCTTGTTATGAAAGTCTGATAATTAAATAAAAAAATTAACATTAACAAAATAAAAAAATAAAAAATAGACAGGTTAATCCAGAATTAACCGGGTTAACCCGTGAAACCAAGTTAACCCGTGAAACCTGAGATATGTGTTATGAAAATTTGATAACTAAATAGAAAAAAATTTAATATTAACAAACTAAAGTAAACAAAAAAATTAATTAAAAAAAATCAGGTTAACTCGTGAAACCAAATTAACCTGTTAAACCCGGGATTAGTATTATAAAAATATAATAACTAAATTTAAAAAATATTAACATTAATAAACTAAATTAAACAAATAAAGAAAGGAAAAAAAAAAGCAAATATTAACATTAATAAACTAAATTAAACAAATAAAGAAAGGAAAAAAAAGTTAAAGGCATCAAAAATAAAAAATAAAAAATAAAACAACGAAAAAAAAAACTTTAAAAAACAGCTTAAATTACGAAAAAAACAAAAACAACAATTCACTAAAAAACTTTAAAAAACAGCTTAAATTACAGGAAAAAAAAACAATTCAGTATTTCACTGTAAATTATTACAGTAAAAATCTGAATAATTTTAGTATTTTCCTAATAAGCTTGGAATAGTGAACTTGGAAGGCAGACTATAAGAAATATATAGTTTAGCAGAATAATCAAATTATCCATGTCCGCGATCCTCCTGCTATATTTCTCCAAATATCTTCCCATTCCCTCCACTGTAAAGAAGCAACGAGGAAGAAACTAACAGGAAAAAAAGACGACAGAAAAAAAAGAAGCCACAGCTAGTGAAATGAATTGGGATAGTTCGAGGCTGCACGAAAAGATCAGCAGCCTGCTAATGTACCAAACTTTGAAGAGGATCAAGGCACAGTTGCCCCTACAGCAAAGGAATTGCATGGTTCTTCCAAAACTCGTCAGCATTCTCTGTCTTACCGTGTGCAGAGAAACATTTGGTGATGCCCAAACTATGACATGGATTGTTTGCACAGAAGTTGATTGAGGTCTAGCCGCAACAAGCACAGCTTGTCCTTCCTACAAAAGGTCCGTTGCTCTAAAGTATTCAAAGGGCGCCCTAGGAACTATAACAGGATCCTCAACATAGACTGCACTGAAGCCTCAGAACAGTAAGCAAATGACATACTGGGAATGTTCATCAATATAAAGAGAAGTCCATTCACCTCACAAAAGAAACTTTAGGGTAAATATTTGTAAGCTGTTCAATCTAGGAGACAAGATCATGCAATTAAAAATTTCGGTTCTCGAGTTATTACATATTAGAGTTAAAACACACTCATTTATCAGAACATTTAGTTCATCTCCAAGTTTCACGTCGCACATTCACATAGGTAATGAACAGAGCAATGTGAGCGAGTTCGTCTAAATATGAACGTAGAAGACACGGGGTGTGATACATCTTTGCCTTCTCGACAAAATTCCTCCGATTCACGAAATCCCAAGCGGAGTCCCAGGAAAAGAAGCTTCTGGAAGCTTTGTAACTCTAGCCCTCCTTTCTTCAAAGCATTGATTAGAGTGGACTCGCCTGCATTCTGAGCTCGAATGACCCACACGTTCCCTCGAGGACCAGCCAATTCCTCAGTGAATGATGACAAGTTCCTCGCATCCACATCCTGACGAGCAGCAAGTAAACCCCACCTAGCTTAGGTGCCCCTCCGGCCCTAGCTCGATGCCTAACCTATCTATCTAATCAAGTTGGTGAAATTTGTGATGGGAAGAGATCAACCTTTGGACCCACAAGAACAAGCTGAGGCAACTTTCTACTGGCTCTAGGGTCATCCTTGACTCCTTCCAGTGCCTTGAACGAGGACTCTGCTGCCCGCTTAGGAAAGTAGCCATCAAAGTCAACACCATCAAGGTTGTAAATTTATTAGATTAGTGAGATAAATTAAAAATTAAAAATTTATTCAAGGAAAGTACAGAATGTATTTAATTTTAAATTTATAAACATACAAAAATAAAACTCATATCTAACATGCTTTCAACATAAATATAACAAAATAATACTAATATAAATATTAAATATTTCTTAATAATAAAAATAACTATAATTAAATTAAATTAAAAAAATTATATTTATTTATTGAAACACTTTAATATATATATATATATATATATTTTTTTTTTATCAATTCAAACAAAGAAGCAAACCACCCAAAAATGCATAAAGCACTCGTGTAAACTAAATTAACAAATATAACATCCAACATAAATTCTAAAGATTATAAGTAAAAAATAAGCATAGAAGAGATTTTTTAATTTATCCTGACAAAATTAGACATATAAAAACATATATCATGGCAAGCATGCTATCAACTTATAATTAATATCATAAAAAAGTCCTAGCATGCCAATATCAACTCACATTTTTTCGCAAGTACTAGGAGAGGTAGCACACTATCTCTTGGTGGCGGGGAGCAGCAGGACCACTGGAAGAGATAGGGTTGAAGACTTGGTGGACATTTCTACTGCCAATACGAGAAAGTAATTGTAGAGAGAAATTGGTATCAAGAAAAGCTATGCACTTGTTTGTTAGGGAGGCATGAAGCAAATATTAATTGCTTCCAAAAACGGCTACTTCTACCAAACAAGCTTTGAACCGATTCCTACAGTAAAATCCAAAAAAAGGGGAAAATCTACGACCAAACATCAAGGATAGTGTAGGGATGCCATCCATCTTCACTTATAAAATCCTTGTATTTTAAAGAGAATTCGATGGCTTATAAGAGAAAAAAGAAATTGCGTGAATTATATAACCACTCAACAATCTTTGTTAAATGGAATTGATAGAAGGATATGATTGAAAAATCCTTTCATATATTGGAAACCTAATCGAAATAAAGAATAGATTGGGGGATCTAATATAGATCTTGCCTATAGATTGGGGACTTCTCTTAGGTTTTCCCTTTATCTTAGTTTTCCCTCTTTTTATGTCCTTGTAACATATGATTCGTATAAAATGCCTTTCCTTCGCCGAATGTGATATCTGTGGTCAACCGCCACAAATCTCGGAGACAGGTCTCAGAAACAAGTGGGGCAAACCTAACTCCCCAAAAATGGCTTCCTTTCCTAGTACTTCCTAGGTGAACCTGTCTCTCTTTGTCTGTCTTTACTTACAAACATGTACTTTGTTAGCAAGTATGTAAAAATTGTCATCCACCCACATACATGTAAATAGAAAGGAACATGGTTTACCTTTTGTTTTTGTTTTTTGGGTTTGTTTGGAACTTGGAAGTGTTATTTTCTTGAGCTGGGATTGAACGTATCTGTGTTTCTTCCTAAATATTATTGAAGTGAAAGAAAATTACTTTCTTTTTGTTGGGTTCATTTGTTCTTTTATGAAATTATTCTTGTATGGTCAATTTGCTGCTGAGAGAAAGTGGGAAAATAAGAGAAATTAAATTCTGGGTATGTTGTGTTTTGGAATCTGCTGCCATAGAACGACATAAACAGATGATCTTTACCAAGTTTTTGCTGTTCTGCATTGTTTTTTTTTCTTACATGGGAACAAGAAGACAGAGGGAGTTGGACGCTCCATCATTTGGCCCCTGTTTTATCAAGCAGAGTTTTTTTTTTTTTTTGCATGATCTGATATTGAGGTTTGTGATTTTTTATATTGAAACAGAGAAGTTGAATTTTAAAGCCATGGGTTTTGTGCGTAATATTTTCGTCGCAGTAGCTGATATGGAGATGGACCGATGGGAGACCTGGACTTGGGACATGTGAACTGTTTGGTGATAGAAAGAGTTCTGCCACCAAGCTGCATTTAGTTACCCTCAGTGATATCCTTGTAGAAAGTTTAGGATTAAGACCTTTTCTGTGAAATTCGTTATTGCATGAATCTATTAGTAATTGAAGTAAAGGTAGATTGTTTTTCGCAGCATGCAAGGAAGAACATGGATGATGAGATTCAGGGTGTTTGGAAGATGCATTTCTTTTCTTTTCTGTTCTTTTCTTTTCATTTTTTTTACAAAGGATTTCCTGTATATTGTTCTCCAGTAGTAATAAGATCCTTGTCCAGGAAATTCATTGTGACAAACTGACAATGGAGGCAAATAGTTGTTTTAGGAAATGGTTATATGTCATCAATTATTAATATAAGAAGAAAAACTTGCTGTCTTGCTTTGGAAAAATGGCATATCTGTGACTTTTTATTTGAATGAAAATTTAGTTCATTATGTTGAATTTGTCCTGTTATTTTTGTTTGCAGGGTTGATGTTTCCTGCACTTATTCATACGATTACTTATCTGAAAGGTGGGATATTTGGAGTTCCACTCTTCCATAAGAGAGAAAGCCAGTTTTCCATCAGAACACCGTGGGGCTTATCCTTCCCACCAGCTTATGTTGACACACACAGCCTGAGTAGACGCAGGAAAATCTATTCCCAAGAAAAAGGTAAGATCATAATTGCAGCTTCTTAATATGTATTGATACCAAAATGATAGGCATTTTAACTGAACAAATTTTGATATGAAATAAGATTGTACAAGGTATTAATGATCTTGATTCAGGGTGTGTTAGGTTGATTATTAGTTTTTAAAACTTCTCTGTCAGTTTAACATTTCAGGTTTTAGGTATCAAAGCATGGAAAAACCAGAAAGTGATGTGGCTATCATAGATTACTTGCAAGATGCGCCTCTTTCAGATTCATATGAAGCAGCCCTGGAAGCTCTTTCTTCTCTTGTTAGACAGCAAAAACACGGAGATCAAAAAACTATTGGTGGTAAATATGGAAAATTGGACAGGATGCGGATGTATCTTAAGGTAACAATATTATAAATCTTGCAATGTTTTGGAGATGCTCAAGTATTTATGTAGCCAAGGGCCTGCAAACTAGCTCTATGTCTCTTCTGTGTACAAGTTAATTCAAAAGTATTATGACTGCCCATTTCCATTTGCTGTTGGATCAATAAAGATGTATAATTCAACTTCTTTAATGATGTTATCTTTGACATGAAACTGATCGATACATTTGTGTCCTTTACCGTCAACTTATTTCCCATTAGTAAGAACAAAGGTGGTTCTTAGAGGTTTTACTATGCCTCATCAGATTGAAACATTAGTTACTATTGGTTTTTTTCTTTTCCAAAATGAAATTTCCTGAAATTGAATGGTTGGATGGTTGAATGGATTTTTCTCTGCAGACACTAGATTTGGAAGAGCGTGTGGCTGGGCTCAAAATTATCCATGTTGCTGGAACTAAAGGGAAGGTAATACCCATTTTGCTTAACAAATCAACCAGGTTCAGACCACAATCCACTCCTCGAAATTTGACTTAACCTTACATCAAGCATTGTGATAAAATGCTAATGGCTGCTACTATATTGAAAACAATTATGTTTTCTGAAAGGTGAGAACTACTTTAGAATAGCTCACTAATTTGAGTTGTGTATAATTGTGAGGGTTAAAAGTAGGCTAGGTTGTATGACTTTAGTTTGAGGACGTCCTGCATGACGTTAATATATACATATCCCTTCTTTGATTCAATATTACATTTGAGAATCATATTAAAACTTGTGATAATATTTTATCACACTCTTCTTTAACTCAGTTTCATGTTCCTTTGATGGATACACACTCCAGGGTTCAACATGCACATTCTGCGAGGCTATTTTAAGGGAATCTGGTTTCCGAACAGGCTTGTTTACTTCCCCTCACCTAATTGATGTTAGAGAAAGATTCCGGATAAATGGGTTAGTATTTGATTGAGCTCATCTTAGCTTATCCATTATGCTGTGCATTACTTGAGCAGACACGCACTCTCTTCCTCTTCCCACACTCCTTCTTCACCTCCATTGAAACAAATCTGTCCATGTTTGTAAATTTTACAGCAACAATAGAAGCAGTTCTACATGAAACAGATCCCCTAATAGTTGAGTACCAGAAAATCTAATGCTGCTATAAAAAAAGAAGATTTTTACGTTTTTTACACATATAGCTATTTTAATATATCTTAATGCATTTTTTGTTTCAAAGTCATTTTCTTGGTTGATTTGAATGCTTCTATGAGTATCTTGTTTCATGTCTGACTTTTGATTAATTTTGCAGAGTGGACATATCTGAAGTTAAATTTTTATTGTATTTTTGGAATTGCTGGAATCAGTTGAAGGTACTAATCCTTTGCTTTCACTGATTCCCAAGAGCTATAAGCAGATTGTACAAGCTAGTTTTCTTTTGAGGTGCAATTTTTTGGATTATGAAGAGATCATTTTGCCTTTGAGTTATAGACCTTGAAACCACTTTGTTCTTTAATATTACTTCTTATGGACCTTTTCTGTGTCTGCATTATTGCCTTAAGGTGAACTTTGGTCTTTAAACCACTTTTGTGTAACATTGTTTTGTAATCAGTTTCCCATACGAGGTCAGACTTGTTCTTGTGTTTAACAAATGAAGTCAATTTATGTGATTCTGAATAAATCTTCAATCGGTACCCGCCTTTCTATTTTAGTAATATCTTATTCTTATTGGTAACATTTACTTATATATAAAGATTATTGGCAATTTATTATCCCTCCTCTATGGTAGTTATTTGTTGAGTATGAAGTGAAATTGTTTTATCTTGACCTTTTTGGATAAAGTTTAACACCAAACCAAACTTTCAAACTTCATGAAATTTTCCGCCGAGCTTGAGATTTTTCAAGCTTATTTCGCTGAGTTAACTAGCAAGCTAGAACAAGTGTTTCCTATGTTTAGCTCAAGCAGTTGCCAAGCTTTTTGGTTCATTTTACATCCACCCTGACCTTCAAATTCAGGCATTTGAAGCATTCACTGTTTTAACTTTACCTTGCAGTGAAGGAGGAATTGGCAGGATTTTAGCACTCAGTAGATGTGTTGCTTGTGCCTGATTAACTCTTTGATGTTCTAAATGAAAGTGTCAGTAGAAACAGTCAAACACGTAATATCAGAAGGGAAGATAAGAGATGTTTTAACAGGACTACTTGAAACTGAATTTTGGCCTTGATTGTCAGGATTCACCAAATTGGTGTGTTCAGTGATACTTCTTCATTTTTTGTCACTTTTTGTCAGCACTTTAAATACTAACTATGCAATCGGATGCCTTGATCTGCTCCAAAACTTACAATCTATACATGGCAGTTACTTGATTCTTTAAATTTGACTTTTCAGGAACATGAAACTGAGGACCTCCCAATGCCCCCGCTATTTCAGTTCTTGACCGTGTTGGCATTCAAAATATTTGTCTGTGAACAGGTCAGCTACATTATCTGAATTTCTGTTGGAGCTTATTTAGATGATCGGCCTGACATTTGCAATGAGTGGTTTATATTCCACTTGTTTAGAAAAAATTAAAGTATCACGGCCTGACATTTGCAATGAGTGGTTTATCTCTAACTTTTTTATTTGCATATATTTGTTCACTTGCCCAAATGAACCAATGTGATATGCTAAAAATTAAAAGAATATATATTATATTATATAAATCTAAAATATATATCTTTCCAATTAAGATTAGATCATTAGAAAATCAAAAGAAAATATAAAATACCATAACATAGTCATATAACGTTATCTTTTTCACCCTTAAAACAAAATAAGATAATTTAAAGTAGTAAGTAGCCCAATAGATTAAAAAGCAAAATTAAATATCATCATCATTATTTATTAATCTTCAAAGACATCTCCATCCATGCTTTCCGCTCCTTCACTTGAATCCTCTATATCCTCCATTTCATGATTATAATCGAAATCCTTACCTCTCAAACTATATTCCACTTGTTTAGAAAAAATTGAAGTATTAGTTGTACAGATCTGTTGTTCTTTGACTCCCATTGTTGAAAAAAGAAAGTGTGGTTAGTGTTTCTCTTCTAAGTGTCCTTCATTGTCTGTTTGTTTCCCACGTTAATGAATTTTTTTATAATTTTTTTACCCTAATCTTTGTTTTTTAGAAAAATACTCTTAAGTTGTTTCTTGTGGTAAAAAAAAGGAAGACAAATAGGTCAAAGCATAAATCATTAAAAAAAAGAAAAATCCAACAGAAAAGGAAGAACTTCAAGCAAGCGCTAGCCTTAGCCCCTTGCACTCACTCACAAGGTGCTCACCTCATTGAAATCCACTGCCTGAGGCTAATAAAGGTGCTAGGGCCCTGCCTCACCTGGAGCTCCTTAGGGCCTCTTGACAACATTGCTCCAGTGATTTGTATCCTTGCATCCATGGAAAATCCCAAAAATACTATTTACCTTAGCTCATGATATTGCATTTGGACACCTATATGGCTCCCAATACTTAATTTCATTTGCAAAGATTTCGGCCATAGTCATTTTTCCTTTGAAATTTAATGGTGGGGCAGACAGAACATTATCCAATTACCCTGGATCGATACATTATTTACAGAGCAGAAGTGCTTGCCATGTCCAATGGATATCTGTTCTTGTTTCACTGATTTACTATTTATCTTAGAACCTCTAGAGCCTCAAGCAATCCCTGGGTGCCCTTTAAATTGTGTTTCCCCCCCTTTTGTGTTGTGTCTCTCTCTATATATATATATAGTAGGCTACCTTGTTGCTGATTTATCAATCTATCTGTATTTTTATCATCTTGTTCAAGTGTTCCATCATCTTCTCCCTCACAAAACCATTTGTGGTGTGTGTGAATGGACATTTTTGTGTTCTGCTTAGCTGCAAATTATGCATGTGAAATGCATGTCTCTTTCATGGTCTCTGCTAGTCAGTGCTGTTGCTGCACTTGTACTGTAAAAAATCTCATTTTGCTGATTGTAAATCTAGTGAAAGAATCCGTTTTGACTGTTAAATCTGTTGCATCTTTATTAAGTTATTGTACATTTTCCAACAATGATTATACCCAAGTTATAGTTATTCCTGTTGCTGTAAACATTCTCTTCAGTCATTGCCATTATGTTAGTAGATGTATGTCCTTGATACATTGCTAGTCTCAAATTTTATGTGAATCTTTTGAGCTACATGACTGCATCTATACGTTGATGTGGTCTTTTTGTAACAGTCTGTCTTTTGTATCAAATTGTTTTTGTTTATATCTAAGCCCCACGTAAACAGTTAATCTTTATTGCTTCTGAGTTAATGAATCTGTTTTTCTTTTCCTTTTTGGCAGGTAGATGTTTCTATCATTGAAGTTGGTCTCGGTGGAAGAAACGATTCAACAAATGTGGTATTTATCTTTCCCCAGAATCATCTAATTATTATTATTATTATCATTATTGTTATTAGTATGGAGTACTTCAAAAATTGAGAACTCTGATGGAAAAGGAAAATGCTGTTCATTAGTTTAGCAGTTTATTGGAGGATTCTAAGATAAAGGAAATAATGAAGTTAATGATAATACAAAATTTTCTTGGTGATGAAATTTCATTGATAAATTCTTGTAGATTGAAAAGCCTGTTGTCTGTGGAATTACTTCTCTGGGAATGGATCATACAGAAACATTGGGTATACCATTTTCTGAACCTATCATTCTCAGCAAGTTTTCTTGCATTTATTTTTAGTCTGCAGATACAAATTTTTGTTAGCTTGCATAATTGTTGTTTTTGTTTGCTGGAATCAGACTTCGCTAACATGGAAGAAACTTTCTGCGCTTTTTTTTTTTTGGCAAGAGTTCTATGCATTCTAAGTTTAATGCTTGGTACAGGAAGAAACATTGAATTCTTAAACCTCATACTGTGCTATTGTGCAGGCAACACCATTGGACAGATTGCTTCACACAAGGCTGGAGTTTTCAAGGTATAAAACTTACACGGAAGCAGTTAAAACTAGCACAATTTTCATTCTCTCTGCCATTCAGTTATTTATAGCAATATTTCTGTTTTGATTATTCTAATTGGCAGTATTCATTTTCAAGTATTTTCTGAATTGGATTCATGTCTTCCCTGCTCCTGAAGCATCAAATTCCTGCCTTTACGGTGCTGCAAGTTTCTGAAGCAATGGATGTTCTTCAGGAGAATGCTCGAGAACTGATGGTAACCATTGTTCTCAGTTTACTGTCAAATTCTCTTTTTTCTTCCTGCTTTTTGTAAACTATCTGCTGGTGAAATTAGTTTTTTTTCACATAAATATGATGTAGCCTTCATTCTGTTTTGGCTACATCTCTTGGATTTTCATGCACAAGCATCCCTGTCTGATCCATGTCTTATCCAATATAACTATTGTTGATTACTTTTGATAAATGCATGTTCTATCCAAGACTGCTATTTTCAAATTTTCTTACATCTGCATAAATCTTGAATGGATAGAGAGGATAGGTTAAAATTGGAACAAGAAATCAAATTTTACTGTATTTCAGGAAAAGATTTTCTTTAGTGAACTTATTATGCAGGGCAGGTTCAGGGAAAGTTCTAGATGATTGTTTTTAGCTATGGAATTTAGTGAGTTTCAGGTATAAAAATTGAACACGGATCTGAATGTAAATTAAGAGAAAAGCAAGGTGAAAACTTGCAACCTCACATTAGTAGATTCAAAACATGGATCTGAACGTAAAATAAGAGAAAAACAAGGTGAAAACTGGCAGTCTCACATTAGTAGATTCTAGGAATTACTCCCTAAATGAAAAACTTATCATCTTACCTGGGATTCTTAGGATTCTCACTAAGGTTGATTTCATCACACTGTCACACTTGCTGGAGTTTCTCTCAAATATTGCCATTGAGTTTATTGAAAGATTACATTTATAAGGAGTTACTGGTACTCCTTGTAAGGACTTAGCTTGCTGAATAAGTATATATTACTTCTATTTAATATTTGAATACTACTAAAATAGAAATCTAGACCTGTAAAATTTGTGCAAAAATGAAAATTATAGAGATACCCCTGACAAATCTCAGAATTTCTGAGTTGACCATGTGTTGTAATATCAAATAAAATCACATATGCTTATTTATGATTTCCTATCCTTGTATCTGTGATCTTCATTCTTCCACTATCATGTTTGAAGATTAATTATTGAAGCTTCAAAAGCTGGTATCATTGCTCGAGCACATGCCTAGAGAGATTCATGAATTGCCAGTGGCGTTGCTGATCTATATTTTCTTTCTGATTGCAGGTCCCCCTGAAAGTAGTGGAACCCCTCGATTCAAAAGCATTGAATGGACTAAAGCTTAGTTTGTCTGGTGATCATCAGTTCTCTAATGCTGGTCTTGCTGTTTCCCTTTGTAAAACTTGGCTTCAAAGAACAGGAAATTGGGAGAAGCTATTCCAAAAGGTTAGTTTTACCAACCCTTCATCACATGTTATGTATTACATAAAATCATATATCAATCTAGTGTCCGACTTTTAAACTCATGGATCCTGTTCTTTTTTATGGACTGAACCATGTTAAGTTCTGATAATAACAATACACAAATAGATGCATGTGAGTGACTGTGTGTGTGCATGTGTGCATTCTTGTGAGTGTCCGTAATCTATATGTATGCGTACATATTCTAAGCCAAATGGTTATTCATGTATCTTTTAGTCTCATATCTATCTTCTTTTTGGAAGATTTGAATGGGATACTCTTTCTCTGTTTCTCCTTTTGAATCCATTGATTTGTTAGTTGCCAGTATCTAAGGATATGATAAATGCTAGCCGCCCTCTAAATTCAGCATTTGGTTGTTTCACCAGTAGTTAGTTGACTGACCAGTTTTGTGGACTGTTGACAGGATAATAGGGAAGCTAATTTGCCGGAGGCATTTCTTAGAGGTCTTTCTACAGCACATATTTCTGGGAGGGCTCAAATTGTTCATGATTCTTCTTCTTCAATCTCCCATGTATCACCAGAAGTAGCTGAAACTTCAGGCGATCTCATTTTTTACTTGGATGGAGCTCACAGTCCAGAGAGTATAGAGGCATGCGCCAAATGGTTTTCTGTTGCTGTTAAAGGAAACAACCAATCACCATCATTGGTTTTGTCTTCTTCACACAACATTGAAAATATAAACGTAGTGTGGAAAAATGGTCACGTGCAGCATGAGAAATGCAACATTCAAGAATTCAATAAAATATCAAAGAAGGTATATTTATGATAACCAGCTGGATTAGTTTGGGAGCTTGTTGTACTGAGCTGTTTTCTGGCTGCTTATTTATTTCCACCATTGTTCATTTATTTTGCTTACTGATAAGTTGTTTAGACTGTTCATTCTGGTTTCATTTATTAGCTTCTCACTTATCAATACTCTTACCTTCATGTAGATTCTTTTGTTTAATTGCATGGAGGTCAGAGATCCTCAGATTTTGCTTCCACGGCTTGTGAGTACATGTGCTTCTTCAGGTATAGCTGCTGTATTCTTTTTATCTTTTCAATCAAGAGCTAATTTTATTGGACTTTTGCCTTAACTCGTCAATCTCTCTCCACACACGCATGTGTGTTTACTTGCATGTGTGTGACTTTGCTAAAAGAATGAGTAAGGCTTTGTCCATTTTCATCCTAGTTTAACACAATCTTGGCTTATGACAACCATTAGGAACAGGTGTACTGTTTTATCAGGTTGCTCTGTTGGTATTGTTTTATGTATTGTCTCCCTAAACTCGCCCATCTCAAATTATGCTGGATTTTCTTTTTGTGCCACTTAAATTGATTCCTGTTTTTTATTTTCTTGCTGTCTGTGTCTGCATTGTTTTGTTGTGGTGGTTAAGCCATAACACCTATTACATGGCAAGTCATGAAAATCAATGCTCTCTCATATACTTATTTCTAGCAAAAAGAATCATCTCTTGTTTTTTTTTTTTTTTAAAAAATAGAATTAATTGAAAAATGCACAAGAGATTGGGTGGGTTTCCCCAGAAGTACCAAAAGTGTGGTAATTTACACGGTTTGTGCTTGAGAATGACAATTCAAAAAAACTTAAGCTGATTTATGATGCCAATTTCAGATATATATCAATCCTCTAAACAAACAATTGAGATTCAACATGCTTCTTAAGCGATAAGAAAAGGCCCTTCTTTCTATTGTTGTCCAAACACATCTAATGGAATCAGGTTTTCTTTTCTGAGGAATTATGCCTACAAACAAAATGCTCCATCTTTATTTTTCATCTTACTTCTGAACATTAATTATTTGCATATTTGTAAACACTCAAGAGCACTGATGTATTCAAGATGATTTGTGTCTTTGTCAGGTACTTTCTTCTCAAAGGCCATTTTTGTTCCAAGTATCTCAACATATAACAAGGTTACTTCTGGTACCTCAGTTGTCCCTTCAGATATCTCTAGCAAGGACTTGTCATGGCAATTCAGCCTGCAGAGACTCTGGGAGAGGATTGTCCACGGGATAGGTACTTTTATTTGGCTTTCTGAATGCTTATATCTTTATTACTATTACTATTACTATTTCTATTATTATTGTTTTGCATATTTGACTTCCTCCTCCATTAATAAATGCCAGAAAATGATGACCGAAGAGGTTGGTTTTCCATAAAATAGCAAACAAGCCACACTATGCAAAGAGTGCAGCTTAAACTGGCTACTGTATTGTCTCCTTTTCTTTTCCCTCTGTATTATAGGAATATAGAAGGAAAATCAAGAAAGAAAAAGCATATGTGAGGAGTGAACTGAGGGAGCTACATTCATAGCAGCAGCATGAACTCTCACAGTATAGTGGCCCTGGATTTGATGTATCATTATTCTTTTTAACTGTAATATAAATTTACCCACTTTTGCTGTTTAACCAATCAAGCATCATTGCAAGCGAAGCAGGGCCATAGTCTCCATCGCTAATAGGTCCAATGGAAAGCCTATGTGCTTCCTCCTACTCTTCCAGACTATGTCTACCTGACTCCGTGTCCCTGAATATAGTTTTGCATGTTCTTCCTGCTTAGGCCATTCAAATCATAACATGCTAATGATTGTTGTTTGTCGACTGAACCACTTTTGGTGTCATTGCATTTTTTAGTTGGCGGAACCTTAAGTTTTTCTCTTTTCTTTTTTATTTGCCTGCAGATACAGATTTACTTGAAAAGAGTACCAAGATGGATGGTGCAGAGACCTCACCACATCGTGAATTTCTTTACGAGGATGCTTCTAATTGCAGTCCTTCAAATGGTTATTTTGCTTGCAGCGCTGTAATTCCTTCATTGCCATTGACAATAAAATGGTTGAGGGATTGTGTTAGAGAGAATCCTTCCCTACGACTTCAGGTAAGAATTCTTTCTTAGATGGTTGCATTTCGTTACCTAAAAATGTGCACAGTGAAAATACTGTTACCACTTGGATATTGGAATTAAGTTACAATTTTTGTTCTTTAAGGACAGGGACCAAGGCCAGATACAAATGACAGGTTCCCAAAGTTTCCTTTCAAAATTCCTTCCCTTTCACCTTTTTTTTTTAAAAAAAAGATTTTGTGAACTATTGTTTGGATCACCAGAACATGCTCTAGAACCGAATGAATTTCTTCTACCCTTTTCCTTAGTGTTTTTATTAAAAAATAAAAAAATTCAGGAAACAAGTGGGATGCAGATGTCTTCACTTGTGTCATGAATGGCTTTTAAAAAAGATCAGTTATGCCTGCCTTATCTCATGCAACCCATCTCTGAAAGAGATAAATATTGTTGCAAGTGCGTTGATTGTCAATATGGACAGTAGTGCTAACCAGGATGCCATATGCTTGTATTGGTGCATCAACAGGTTCTTGTCACTGGATCATTGCATCTGGTTGGAGATGTACTCAAGGTGATAAGGAGATGACGTAAATTAGAAGAGGCGCCAGTTGGGATTGTCCTAAATGTTATTAACTATTCTTCAACGTTGATTTTCGTCCACATTTTTAAAGGCAGCCAAGGTATATCATACAATCCAATAATGCTTCTTCATTCAAGTTCAAGTGGGTGGCATAATTATATTTTTTTTTTTGCAAGTAACACTTTGTATCATTATTATCGTTTACAAAAACTCATGTATTGGAATATGCAAAAGGCTTTCATATGTCTGGTTTTGTCTTCTGAATCAATAAATTTATGTTTGGAGATTTAAGAGGACGCTTAGATATCTTACTTTGTTGTAATTACTCTTTCATGCTATACCCTGGGGATCGGAGGAACAACTTCTGTTTTGTTTTTTTCCCCCACGGCCCAAAGTGAGGCTCAAGTTTTACTTTTACGTTACACAATGGGGTAACCTTCTCCTGTTCCTAAATCTCCACCCGTTTTTAACCTTGGACCTTCATGTAAAAAACTCAAATCTTAACCGCCGAGGCATCATTGAAAGTAAATGTTGATGCTAAGCGAATGGTTTGTTTGTGAAATCTCCATCCATTTTTTGACCGCGGACTTTCCAGTAAACTTTCAGTAGAAACCTCAAATCTTAACTACAGAGGCGCTGGAGACGTCTTTGAAAGTTAATGTTGATCTTGTGTGAGTGGTTTGTCTGTGGGGCGATATTAGTTGCAATGGAAGCCTTAACTTTTCAATAAGAGTTGGCACTTCTTTATGGCTTCTGCTGGAAAGTTCCTATGCTGGCATTGTGCCATAACAAGAGTTTTAGAATTGTGGCCGTGTAATGTTGTTAAGCTTGCTTGGGCAAAGGGAGCAGCTGTTTAAATTAGATTTCGAACGGAAAAGAAATGAAGGTTTCGAAACCTAGGATGCAGGTTTATTCAACACCTTTTGTGCTTTCAGTTTCTGCAAATGTTTCACCAACCATCACAAATAGGCAAGGACTGATCGAATTAGTTGACGACTCGCTATTACGGTGTTGGTGTGGTGCCCTTGATAGAAATTGGAAAATCATCTAGGATGGTCCCCATATGATGGTGATAATCAGAGGATGAAGCTGAAAGCTTCATGAAAATCTCACACTTTTGAGCCCTTTGCTTCTTATCATCCATGTGACCTGCAAACTAATTTTAGAAGTTGCTAACTTTATAAAGCAGAATTATCCAACAGTCCTGTGCCATGTTAGAAAGAAGATAAGCTTTCATCTGTGATCCACTAGCCCGTTTACATCCCCTTTGCTTTTCTTGCTTGGAAAGTGGTTGCTTTCTTTAGGTGCTGTGTTTAGCCAATGATTCAAAGTATGACTTGTAAACATCCGCTGTCAAGATAATTAGAGCAGCATTATGATTGTATTAGGCACTCGCATTATCTAAAACATGTATAAATCCTTTTATAGAACTCGATGTAAAGCTCCATGTCTCCATGATGCAATTGGTTCAGCTAATGGTTTTCAGATAAAGACGATGATGCACATGTCACGCCCCTCTATTGAGGGGTTGCCATTGCTGATCCACTACGGATGTCGGGCTCCACTGGCTCGTGGTAGTGGTTTTGAGTCAGTGTTTACCCTTCCGAGTGTTGCTAATTCAAGCAAGTATGCTGAGAAGAAATCTGGTTAAAAGGTGCTCATCTCTCCTGAATTATTATTATTATTATTATTATTATTATTCGGTGGAGGCATAGATAGTTCTTGAACAAAAAGTGAAGTGTAATTAATTCGAAACGAATTTGCTTGTCAAATGTTGGAATGACTTGACTTCAAACTCAAATTTATTGAATAGCATTGGGCTATTGTCGAGAGAAAAAAGAAAAGAAAAGATGAAGATAGTTGGAATAGAAGAGACATTTCTTTATATATATATTTTTTAAAAAATTATAGAAATCATAAATATATTTATTTTATGTTTGTCTTCGTATTTCCAAATAAACATGTTTTTCTTATCATATATTTAATTTTTTTTATTGGCCATAAATTAGATGTAACCTTAAAAAAAAATTTGTATTGGATATTTTATTTAATAACTATTTGTATTTTAGTATGTGTATAGTATACTGGTGCAAGATGATTTATAAAAATGAATTTCAATTAAAAAAATACATTAAAATTATATTTTTTATATTTTAAAAAAATTTGATATCATCAAGATCATTCAAAGACATCTTAAAAAATCAATTTAAAGCCTTTTCAAATAAAAAAATTATTTTTTTAAAAATAGATTGTAATACAAGAACAAACATTCAACCATGCTCGTGACGTCTTTTAACCAAAAATTTCCTCATGAAAACATCATTTAAGATGTAAATGATGTTGTCAAGATTAAAGTAGAAAAAATTTCAATATCCGAATATTCATCTCAAAATACCTTCACTATTAAAATGATAAATGTTTGGAAAACACGCACCAAACACACCTTTATTGTTAAGATTGAAATTGAGTATAATATAATTATATATAAAATTCAATTATAAAATTTAATTTTTATTTAATTTTTCTTAATTTTTTTATGAACTCCACATACAAACCTTAATATCAACTATAAAACAAAAACACCCTCATGCCATGCCATGTTTGTTTACGAGTTTGATCGCACGGTACACCACGTTAACAAATAAATTTAATAATTTATTTACAAATATATTAGATATTTTTAAAACTAGTTTTTTTTATCACAACAATCGTACTTAATTATATAAAACTTGACTTGAATTTGACCCTATTTATTCCGACCAAAAAAGAGGATATGAACCATCAAGAACCAAGAACTCGAACCAACCCATCACCATGGTCGCATGCCAGAACACAGTCCCAGCCATCCCGCAACGCAGACGGGTTCAGACTGTTCAACAGCACGAACAAGAAGGCCTGTAATATTTTTGTGAAGATCTCGGAGGAGGAGCATAGATGATTGAGAGATGGTACACTGTCTTCTTGAAAAAACTTACAGTAAAATTAAGAAAAATGCCTGCCACCTCCCCTCTCTCTGTGTGATTATACGTTAATCGTGCTTTACCGCCAAATATCGGATGATCCATTGGCGACGTTATTACGAAAATAATTTTTACTTTTATTGTTATTTATTAACACGAGATCTGAGGGATATTGACTGCTTATTCAAGAAAGTCTCTCTCTTTCTATCGATCCTATAATCCTGCCAATGCTTGATAAAGCTTGGAATCTTGCTTTAAGAAAAGTTATGCTCAATCAATTTTTATTTTCTTTCTTATGGCCTCCGTAAAAAAAAAAGTATGAGGACTATTTTCTCCAAATACAATTTATCGTGGACCGTTATCGTATCCCGTGTGCAAGTATAACAAGCAACTAGTTTACTTCCCGTGTTATGATGTGATTTTAGTAAAATTAAAATTTAAAAATCAATCCGTCTTTAATAAAAGAAAGAAAGAAAGAAAGAATAATATTAATAAAATTAAAATTTAAAAAACTGAAAGACGGCAATAACACACACCCAACGACAAAATTCCTCCGTCTCTCGTCACGTTCTTTGCTCCATTCCATTGAGAGCAACTCCTCCGTCCATTCCTCTTCGGTTTCCCACCCCCCCTCTCTCTCAATAAATCCACTCTCTACTCACAAATTCTTTTATCTGCTCACATTTACGCACCACTAACCCCCCCTCTCTCTATATTTATTTCTTTCGAATGGCGGGTTCAAGACCCACCACCTCAACATCACAAACATCTTCTGCCAATCTTTTTACTTCGCGTTTATTATTACTTCTAACTCTTCTTCCATTAACCTTAGCCGCTTTTGCATTTCTTCTTCAATGGCGGGGCGGGTTGACTGACCCCATTACCCGGTGGTCTCCTGATCACCACGAGTTTCCCGGAATGGAATCTACCAGCGGGTCGATTAAGGATGCGGTTAGGAATTCGGGTTCGGGGTGTACGGATCTTCTGGGTCAGAGTCATTCCCTTTCCTTTCCTTATTTTCGTGATTGGAAATTCGGGTTCGGGTCGGATCTGAAACCCAAGGTGATTTTTTTTTCTTTCAGTTTTTGTGGGGATGTGTTTTTGGGATGTTTTGAGAGTGGTTGATTTTTTATGACTTTTTTAGGATTTGGGTTTTCGGGTCTGGTTTGGTATCTGGGCATCTGGTAAATGCTGATTCCGATAGTATATGATTAGGATTCCATTAAAAAGATTGATAAGACATTAAAAATTTAAATTTATGGAATTTTTTTTTATTAATGATCTTGGTTTCTATTTTTGGGTTTTTTTTATTAAAGTCAATATTTTTAGCTTGATTTTCTGTCGTCATGTGTACGATAATTTAAAAAAAAAACGAAAAATAAATGTTTTTGATTTCTGCAATGTATATTTTTTGTTTTATCTGATCTCTGAAAATAGGAGCGAGGCAAGTTATTTTGATGCAGTCTTGGTTTGGCTTTAAATCGTTAGATCACCGCAAAGATATGATCAACAAGAACGTTTCTGTTGGGTGATTGTGTTAACAATTGTTTGAATATTGACCTGTTCATTTTAGCATTGTCTATGTGGATAATTTGAGTCGAATGCATATTAATCCTAGAATTAGTTTCATTTAGCTTACCTTGGTTTATGGTAATTTGTTCGGAGTTTAACTACTTTCTCCATCTGTCCTAGTTGTTCGTTAGTTCAACAACTGAACTGATCGTTGATAAATGCAGCTATCAGATCGAATGTTATGGATATTAAGATGTTTTGTGCTTTTGAAATGTTTACTTTTATGAGTTATGTGATGCAAATTAAGACACTTGCTTCCATAATTTTGCTTCTTGGCAGATATGTATAACAACAAGCACCTCTGCTGGCTTAGAGCAGACTTTACCATGGATTTTTTATCACAAGGTTATGGGAGTCTCAACTTTTTTTCTTTTTGTGGAGGGGAAAGCTGCCTCCCCCACTGTATCTAAAGTCTTGGAAACGATTCCGGTGAGTTAATTTTCAGTTTCCTGATACCACATCTGTGTTATAGCTTTAACTTGTTTTTATGCTTCTGGGGCTGTGTGTTTGCTTTTCTGTAGTTTTTTCTTTTTTCTGTTTGTATCTTCTGAATGTTTGTTTTGATGGGCTTTGCTCGTCTTTTGCAGGGGGTAAAAGTTATATACAGAACAAGAGAATTAGAGGAACAACAAGCTAAAAGGTTGATGTCTTTTCTCTTGGATGTCTCTATTTAAGTTAGTTAAGTGAAGAACACCAGTCTCTCCTCTTCATAGATATGATATACAGAAAAGATGGCAGCATCTTTTCTATTGCCCATAATTAGAATGTTGGTTAGGTGTTGGTGATTTGGTTTTGTCATTTTATGCTGTGTACTCTTTCAAATCACAGCTAACCTTGGTTATGTTTGTTGATAATTCAAGATACAAGGATTTAATAGAGTGGTTTGGTCAGGGAACTTCTGAAGAATATTGACCATCATGTGGTGAAATGTTTTTCTATTGTAGTGGCCATGGACTTAATATACATGCTTAGGAATGATTTAAAGCATTTGAATAGATACTGTTTCCTTCACTTAGACATTGTTGAATGTTACTCAACTCAGCTTCATTCCTAATCTACTCAGTGGCGATTATATGATCTTCTTGTCACTATTCTATTCTAAAATCAGGAAAACTAGCCCCTTCTTTCCCAATCTCTTTGATATTGGTTATTCTTCTCCTTACATGTATGTTATTTTTAATCTGACTGAATCTCATTTAATTTTGTTATTTTTATTATGTTTTGGGCTATTAGTCGGATCTGGAATGAGACTTGGTTGTCAAGCTTCTTCTACAAACCATGTAACTACGAGCTATTTGTGAAGCAATCCCTCAATATGGAAATGGCTATTGTCATGGCAAGGGTATGGAGAGTACATTCTCACATGCTTCATAAGCCATCTGTTATTGAAATTTTTTATGACAGCTTTACATATTTTATGTATTGAAATTTTAGGAGGCGGGTATGGACTGGATTATCCATCTTGACACCGATGAGCTCATTCATCCTGCTGGAGCTCGTGAATATTCCTTGAGACAGTTGCTCTTGGATGTGCCTGGAAATGTTGATATGGTTATCTTTCCAAATTACGTGAGTTGAACTTCCTTTAGAAAATTTATATGATATATATTACTTCTTGCAAGCTTGTTTTGTGGGCTTTGGTGTCAATAAATTTATGCTCAACGCAATGTGTACCTATTGGTATCTTTTGTTCTACCATTCTTCTTGAAATTTGATGATCATGAAATCCATTTCAGGAGAGCAGTGTTGAGCGAGATGATATCAAGGAACCTTTTAGTGAGGTACCTTTTATTTTTCTCACAACTTAAGCTAATTCAAATAACCTTTTCTCACAACTTAAGCTAATTCAAATAACTGTTGCCTAATATGTGTTTGTCAGTGTGTTTTTGGATTTTTGGTATTTCCTCTCTCAGACAAGCATCACTAGTTCATATCTTGTGTTTTTGGATTTTTGGTATTTCCTCTCCCAGACAAGCATCACTAGTTCATATCTTTTTTTTTTTTTGTGGCCGTAGGTCTCAATGTTCAAGAAGAACTATGACCATCTTCCCAAAGATGTATACTTTGGAAATTATAAGGAAGCAACCCGTGGTAATCCAAACTATTTTCTGACATATGGGAATGGGAAATCTGCTGCTCGTATTCAAGATCATCTTCGTCCTAATGGCGCGCACAGATGGCATAACTATATGAAAACACCCAAGTACTGTCATTCTATCTGACAATTTCATGTGCATGTCATACTCTTCTCTTGTTTTATGCTGTTGCTTTTTGTATGTTCTGCTTGTGAATGCATAGAAGAAATGAACTTAAATTTACCATCAGATGAATAGGACCTGACCATGCATTTTATTGCATTCATGCATCTTTTTTTGGCATGTCACCGCTTCACATTCATTGCCTGTATTTCAGTTTATGTATCTGCATATTATGGTCATCTATCCTGACTTGACGCTGCTGATGCATGCATAAAGAGTTGAATCTATAGTTTCTTTATTGGTTGCACTCCTTTAAAAGTTTCTCTGTAAACTTTGCTAGTGAGGTTAAATTGGAGGAGGCTGCTGTTCTGCATTACACATACCCTAAATTTTCTGATTTGACTTCAAGACGTGATCGGTGTGGATGCAAGCCTACAAAGGAGGATGTCAAAAGATGCTTCATGTTGGAATTCGACAGAGCTGTGAGTTTTCATGCATGGATTTCTTTTCTGTTCTGTGTTTCTAGGTAGAAATATTGCCTGTTGAATTTCTCGTGCTCCTCTTCTTCTTTTGAGGCGAACTGATTCTGTTGCCAAGATGACCTTAGTCTGCACAATTGACATAATCTTAGTTTGGGATTATATATGTTGTTTTTCTTTCCCTTGCAGTTGATGCAACTTCTCTCTAGGGTTTATATTTATCAGAAAAAACAAGATGAGAGCATTTCATGACAAGACTTGGTATTCTATTAATGTTCACTTACAACTATATCATTGTTTTATACTGAACAGGCATTCATAATTGCTTCAACAGCAACTGAGGAGGAAATGCTTCACTGGTACTACATATATCACCATTTTCCTGCATTTTGTTTTACAGTCTTGATGTGAATCCATTGACCCCTCTTGAAGTTGCATGAATACCGAACATTGTGCAATCATAAAATTAGAGATTTGATGCTCACAATTCCAATGATGAGCGAGTTTCCTTCCATCATTGTGATTGATGATGGGTTTTTTCCCTAAAATGCATATCTGTATCCTAAATAATTGGTTGTTCAAAAAAAAGAAATTCCTAAATAATTGCTCATCATATCCAGTTCCTCATTGCACCAGGTACCGGGAACGCATTGTGTGGACTGACAAAGCACTGAACCTGAAACTCTTGAGAAAAGGCATCCTGACCCGCATCTATGCTCCCATGGTGTGTTTTACTGCCCAAATTTTCCAACCAAAGCTTTCCTTTTCAAGTCCCATCTTTGAACTGCAGAGGAGTTTGTTTGGGGTGGATCTGCGCGCAATTCAATGAACATATTCCTGATGTCTTCTTAATTTTCTGTTCACAGGTTATTGTACAGAGACTTAGGGAAACTGGTGTTTTTACCTCTGTGATAGCATCGGCACAGAAGGTCTTATCATCAGTTACGAACTCTTCCACAGCTGGAGTTACTTCCTCAAGTAAGATTGGCCATGATGGAGAATCCAAGGCAACTGCAAGAAGGGTCTTGCAGATCCCTGACAACACCTCTTTTTCTTCAGCAATTCCACCACTATCTCCTCCTGGCCTGGAAGGTATTTAAATGGAGATGTGATTGCATTACATGCACATTAACCCTTAACCCCCTTCTCGCCTGGTCGTGTTGTTGATTGAAGAGGTATGTAAAGTTCTTGACAATATTGATGAGCAAGAACTTGAGGTAGCAAGAAAAGCAGTTATCACTGTTGAGATGGGGCACTTCAATGTGCAGTTTCATGGGGCTCTTTCCCGATCATTACCCAAGCGCTGATGTACATTTTGGTTTAGGTATTAGGTTCTGTAGAGTGAGAGGTGTAGAGCGAGATTCTGATTATACATTCTTGATTTTTGTCGTCGTGGTAGTTTTTCTGGTTGCCATAGCTGATTGCCTGCAGTTGTAATCTGAAGCCCCTGCTAATCCAATTGCTGTTTTACACGCTGTATGGGAAAACATATAACAGCATACGTTCCCCATTCAAGATACGAAAGGTGGACCTTTTCCGTTCCATCTTCTCTATCTCTACTTTAGCAGCTGCCTATTCATTTATTGTGATGAAAATGTTTGGAATTTTGTCGGCTCTTAGATCTTGCAGGCAAATGTAACAGTGATACAATTAGCAGTTCGACCTTAATGATCGTCTGGAAATTACCGGACATCTAAAAGGAACAATAAAAGGAGAAAAACAACATGGCAACTTAGCTAAAGAAACCCTTGTTATGTTCTCCATTGTTGGAGTCCTGGGAGAAATCATGATAAGAATTTTTTTTTATTATTAATTTATACATGCATGTTTTACCTAAAACTGAAACTTGATCGAGAGTTATAATTTCAAGTTTTGTCACAATAATTTTTTTAAAATAATGTGTATCAAGATTATATATTTGTAATATATTTGAATTTTTTATTCTAACATAGCTGTGATGAGGTATTTTTCAAATATTTATTGTTGTAAAAAGGACACGAAGCTTAGCCTCAATATTTTCTAATAATTGAAAAGCAATATGAAGCTTATCCTCGATATTTTTCTAATAATTGAAAAGGAATTTGAATGAACTAATTTATTCCAAATTGGAAATGGGGCTTAAATAAAGATTTATAAAAATTTAAATTTTGTTGTTTAAATTATTTTTTTATATATTTTTATGTGTTAATATTAAAAATATTATTTTAATATGTTTTATAATTACTTTTTAGCAAGAACTGAAAATGAGACTTATTATTACACTAGCGTTAACACTTTAGAAAAAGATTAGTGGTTTATAGTGATGCATTGAAGACAAGATTAGGGTATATGTTGATATAACACAGTAAAATAATTGTGTATATCTCAAGATAGTTAAAGGCTCATGAGATTAATTACTTGATATATAATTTAAAATTAGATATTCACAGATCATAAGAGTTTGAGGTATTTAATGGCGCAAAAGAAATTAAATATGCAACAAAGACGTTGGATGAAATTGATAAAGGATTGTGATTGTATAATTGATTATCATCCGGGAAAAGCAAATGTAGTTACAAATGCTCTTGGTCGTAAGGTCAAGATAATAGATACTCACTAAGAGGATTGAGATGAAAAAGAATTGCTAGAGTTAATAAAGATTGATCCCTAGTTAGAGGTGGGATCGGATGAGTCATTAGTGACTCAGTTAAGAGTGATGTCAACCCTTTGAGACAGAGTACTAGAAGCTCGACAAGAAGATTTAAAAGTCTGTAAGATAAAGGAAAAGGTGAGGTCAAGAATCAAGATGTTGTTCCAAATCAAGAAAGATAAAATGGTAGTCCTTGGAAGATAAATGTACTTACTAGGTAATCAAACACTGAAAAGAAAAGTTTTACAGGAGATTCATAAGTCGAGACTTGCAACACATCTTGGAAGTGCTAAAATATACTGGGATTTAAAAGAATTTTATTGGTGGCTGAATATGAAATGAATATGTGGCTAAGTGTGAGGTTTGCTTGCAAATAAAGGTGAAAACCAAAAAACCAGCTTTGGATTACCTGGAGGAAAAGGAGGGATGATGCTATTTGGGTTATTGTGGATTGATTAACTAAATCTGCATTTTTTTTGTCAATGAAAATGATAGATTCAGTGGAGAAATTAGCAAAATTGTATGTAAATGAAGTAGTAAGGTTATACGCTTGTGCCAATGTCAATAAGTTCAGATCAAGATCTAAGGTTTATCTCCTGATTATGGCCAAGTGTTCAACAGGCTCTTGAAACAAAGTTAAATTTAAGCACCGCTTTTCATCCTTAGGCTAATGGTCAATTTGGGAGGACTATCCAAATATTGGAGGATTTACTAAAAACCTGTATATTGGAGTTTGGGGGAAATTGAGAAGATCATCTACCACTTGTAGAATTCACTTACAACAAAAGCTATTGGGTTACAATAAGAATGGCTCCCTATAAAGCCTTATATGGTTGAAGATGTCGAACGCTAGTGTGTTGGGAAGAAGTAAGGAATAAATAACTAATGGAACCAAAGCTAGTATAGATTACCTTAGAAAAAATAAAGATTATAAGGAATAAAATGAAAGTTGTGCAAGATAGATAGTTATGCAAATGATAGGAGAAGACCCTTAAATTTTGAAATTGGTGATAAAATATTTTTAAAAGTAGCCCCGTGGAAACATGAATTAAGATTCGACATGAAAGGAAAACTAAGGCCAATGTATGTTGGGTTTTTTGAGGTCATTAAAAGGATTAGGCCTGTAGCCTACAAATTAGCTCACCTCCTCATTTGGGCAAAATCCATGATGTGTTTCATGTCTCTCTGTTAAGAAAAGCTGAAATAGATCCATCTCGGGTCTTGCCTCAAATTCCTCTGGAAATTAATGAGAATTTAACATTTGAAATGAAGCAAGTTAAAGTTTTAGATTACAATGTGAAAGAATTGAGGAATAAAAAGATTTTAATGATCAAGATATTGTGGAAAAATTCCCAAATCAAGGAGGTGACTTGGAAAACAGAATCTCAAATAAGACAAAAACACCTCGAGTTATTCCCAAATTTAGGTATGAGGTCCAAATTTCAAAGACAAAATTTCCTTTTAGGGTAGGAGAATATGAAAACCTAATAAATTATAATCTGAACAAAATAAAATACATAATAGATTAAATAAAAGGATTTCAGGTATTGTAAATGGACACAATTGAATAAAAGGTAAGGTATTGTGGTGTAATTAAGTAAAAAGAAAAATTAAGTGACAAAAATAGAAATAAAAAGTAATGAGGGTTAATGTGTAAATAAATAAAATCTAAACTGTAAATACTCCAATTTTTCTCTCTTTTAACCGAGAGTGTGAAACCAAAAGAGGAGGAGAAATTATGTAATTTTTCTACACAAATTCTTGTTAATTTCACCAATTAAAATTAGTAATTAGAGTGATTAACTTAGTTAAACATCAAGAGGGGATGATTTTAAGGTGGTGAGTGTTTTGGAAGAAAAAATTCAAGTTAGGGTTTGACGAGGAAAGAAAAGAAAACTTGATTTTTTTCTTGCATTCTTTTCTTAAATCCTTATCAAAATAAGCTAAATATCATGCTCCAAATTATTTATTCCTCTAATTTTATGTTTGATGAAGGATTACATAGAATTGAATTATGTGAAAATATGGGTTTATTTTATAGATTATGGGAATGATGTAAATTATAATTAAACTATGTTAGAATGCATGTATTAAGATTGGGTAAGTGTTTAATTTTAAATAAAAAATAAAAATTATTTCCTCCTTTTTTTTAGAACTTTGGGTCAAAAGAGAAAATAATTAGGGGATTTGAGGTTTTAATATAATTATTTGAAAAATATAGGAAGAAATAGGTTTATAAGTGTTATTATTATAAAAGGAGTAAGGATTTAAATAAAAAAATAAAAAAAATCTTTATTTACTTCCTTAGGTTAATTTTGGTTAAAAGAAGAAAATTAAAAAAAAAAAGAGTTTTCATCATATTCTTGAGAGATATTGCACAATTAAGGATAATTGATGTTGATAGGTTAAGTTGAATAATGAATTTTGTAAATAAATAAATAAATGATTCATTTAAATTTAATTAAGGGTGTTGAGTATATTCGACAAATACATAATTGATATTAGAATTTTTACAGATATCAATAAATGAAAATAATATAGTAATTTATGTTTGGTATAGAGAAGGTCGGAGGACCTATCCAGGAACAAGAGATCTCTTTACACACATAGACACTAGGTAGGTGTTCATCACCTTGAAATAATTAAATAGCTTATTTTAACTAATAGTAGAAGAAATTTTCATAAATTGTGATTTTTGGTATATAGATTAAAAGAAAAAAAATAGAGAGAGATAGAGATAAAATAATGCCCTGTTGAATGGGCAAGTTGAGAAGATAATTTCCTGTTTACTAGAAATAATGCCTTGTTAAATGAGTGAGTCGAGAGGATTACTTCCTTGTTACTAGGAATAATGCCTTGTTGAATTCTGATTATTGAAAATAATGCCATGTTGAATGAGCAACTAGATAAAATAATTTCTTAAATATTAGTAATAATATCATATTGAATAGGTGAGTCGAGAAGATTATTTCTTTGTTATTAAAAATAATGCCCCGTTGAATAAGCAGGTTAAGAAAATTATTTTCTAGTTACTGAAATAATACCCTGATGAATCCTGGTTATTGAAAATAATATCATAGTGAATAGGCAAGTAGATAAAATAATTTCCTAGTTACTGGTAACAACGTCTTGTTAAATGGATGAGTCGAGAAGATTGTTTTTTGGTTACTAAAAATAATGCCTTATTAAATAGGTGGGTCGAGTAGGTTATTTCCTAATTATTAGCAATAATATGTGTTGAATCCTGGATACTGAAAATAATGTTATATTAAATGGGTAAGTAGATAAAATAATTTTCTGATTACTAGTAATAATGTCTTGTTGAATGGATGAGTCAATGAGATTATCTCCTAACTAATGAAAATATTATTTTGATGAATAAACATGTTAAGATAATAAACTTTTAAATTAATCATTGTAATAGATAAATAATGAGTTTAATTAATTTATATGGAAGTTAAATATATGGGTTCTACTAGACACTCTTAATATATTTTGTAAATTATATTTTTTATCTAGGAAAAAACTTATGAATTTATTGAACTATTAAGGATCCAATAAGGCAAGAATTACTACAATATACATGTATGGTTATTTTTTAATTAATTATTTTATTGAAATATATAATTTTTAATCATGTTTGAATATGATTATAATTTTTTAGGTGTTTTAAATTCTTGGAAAATAAATATATAGATAAATATTTTATTAAATAATTAATGTAATTAATAAAACTAATATTTTATTATAATATATTTTTATATTTAAAAATTGTAATATTTAATTTATTCACTTATATATATAAGTTATGATGTTGTTATTCTAGAACTAAAGCAAACACATCATAATTAATTCTGAAGTTTAAATTGAGAGGATGTTTGGAAACGCGGTTCAATTTTTATTTTTAAAAATTTTAATTTTTTTAATTAAAATTTAATATAATTTATTTATTTTAGATCATTTTAATATATTAATATTAATTTTCTTTAAAAAAAATATTAATAGATATTTTAATATAAAAAATTATTTAAAAAACAAAAACGAAAACACCGAAAAACTTTCAGACACTGAGCCAGTCGAGAGATGAAAAGGTGAAGTAAAGAGTGTTGGGAAACATAAATTGTGCGAAATTCCTGCGGAAAAGCGAACGTGTGCCCAAAGACGCGGTGTTTCTATAATCCTCTTACCATTCTCTCTTTGCAAAGCAAAACCCACATTGGCGGTTCTTTATCACACGCTGCTAATGCTAACCTGCGCCCTAATCCAGCTTAACGTACGCACCCGTGTCACTCTATGTTACTGGGTTTATTCATTTCTTGATCAATGAGTCTTCAAGCGTTGCAAATAGGGGTCAAGTCTTTCATTAATCTCTCCAGGTTTTAAGACTCTTTTTGAATATTTTTATTTCTCTCTTTTATTCCAGTTCAAAGTTCGAAGCTTTTTGCATGGTTTTGCCTTTTGGTTTGATTTTGTTAGCCAATACTTCACCTTTGTAGCTTTTACAATAATGGGTTCGCTGAAAGTTCATAACTTGATTAAGATACATGATAGTTTTGTTAGTTGAATGTGAAGGGAATGAAAATTTGTAGCTTTTGTTGTTTTGAAATGAGAAAGCAGTAATTGAAATAGAATGCTGTAGTTTTGCAGCTAGGCCAAGGAGCTTGAAGATTGGACAACTAGGTTCTTTGAGATTAAGGGTGATGAGTTCTAAACGAGGTGTCTCGAGTTCAATCAAATCTGCTGCTGCTTCAATTGTTGATGATAAGAAAGATAGTAAACTTAAGGGGATGAGTGGTGATTGTAGTGAGGATGTTTTAATCGAGGTTAGTGTTTGAAAAGAATAAATAAATTTGATATGGTTTTGTGATGTTTGCAGTAATGGACAGTTGAGTAATAAATGACTGGCTTGAATTTTAGGAAAGTTGCTGGAAAGTCCAGTCAGTTGAATTTCAAAGTATCAAGGAAGATCCAGCAAAAATAGAAGCGATGACAGTTCAGGAACTTAGAGCAACATTGAGGTAAAGGAAATTCCGATGCTTGTATATAGGTTTTGTTTTGACTGAAAAGTGCAATAGTTTTTTTCTCTAACCTCACTTGTTTGGTTTTCTGGAGTCAAAATATTTTATGAAAGTAGCACTGCATTTGTATGTGCATTGATCCTTGGTTTTCAATGTCGGCTTTGGAATTTCAGGAAATTTGGAGTCCCTGCCAAAGGTCGTAAAGGTGACCTTGTATTTGCTTTAAAGCATTTCATGGGCAAGCAGATAGATGGTAACAAATACTAGTTTTAAAATAAGTCTTTATGTTTTCTGGCAGTAAATTTGGGAGCTTGATGTGGTCGTTGTTATTTAGCTAGGGTGAAAGAGGACTTTCTCTAACTATTGAAAAAAGTATCTTTCTCATTTACAAAATTCTGATAATTAGCTGTTTCCCACACATGCAGGTGAAAGCTCTCAGGAATTAGAAGAGCGTGTTTCCTTTAATTCTCTGGAAAATATTTCACTGCAAAAGAATACTAAACGTACATCTGATGAGAGCAGCGTTGTAAGCATTAACACTGTTTCAGAGGTTTCTGGGTTTAAACAGAGCAAGAGAAGGATGAAACAATCCTATGTTGAGGATGAAATTGTCAAAGTTGATACTGAAATAGTCACTTCAAAGAGGAAGCTTTCAATTAAAACTGATGATCTTGTTACTTTGCCTCAAGCTGAACCCTGGACAGTTCTTTCACATAAGAAGCCACAGAAAGGGTGGATTCCGTATAACCCCAGAACCATGAGGCCTGCACCTCTCACTGATGGAAACTCGGTGAAGCTAATGTCTTGGAATGTCAATGGGTTAAGAGCATTATTGAAGTTTGAGGGATTCTCTGCCCTTGAACTTGCCCAAAGGGAAAACTTTGACGTGTTGTGCTTGCAAGAGACCAAACTGCAGGCAAGTGTATTGTCGCACATATGATTGCATGAGGTGTTTAATTAGAGTTATCTGATTAACATTGTTTTCATTGCTGGAACAAATATCTAGCATCTGGTGCCTAATCATTCCAAACCCTAGGTTAAATTCTTTAAATTGACGGTTCCTTGACTGTTCCCTCTGATTTTGGAAGCAGGAGAAGGATGTTGATTCCATCAAACAATGTCTGATAGATGGTTATGAGAATAGCTTCTGGACATGTAGCAATGCTAAACTTGGTTATTCTGGGACTGCAATTGTCTCTCGGGTATGCTTATCCTTTTCTGACTCTGTCCATGAATTTCTTTTTAGAATCACAGAACATCAGATTTGTTCCTAATGACATGTTTTCCTGATGTAGATGACTCTCTCTATCATTCATGTCATATAATTATACCCACATTGCGGAATAATATCATAGATGAAAATATAAGCTGACAGTAACGAGTTGTTTCTAGCTTGTCAAAAGGCTAACATGATGGAATTGTGATCTACTTATCTAGAGATTAGAATTTGAGTTGAACTATTTCTGAATACCAAATATTTCTGCCTTCATGGTAAAAAGGTTGTGATCCTTTTTTGACCTCTCTAAAAGTACTTTGATCCCAGTTTCTTGAGTTGTAAACTTGCATTTTGCTTTTATAATAGTTTTGCTTGTGAGTACTTATTTTAGTGAAGATCATCATTTTGTGTGACAGATAAAGCCCCTTTCTGTCTGCTATGGTCTAGGCATCCCAGACCATGATTGTGAGGGACGTGTTGTGACAGCAGAGTTTGATTCATTTTATTTAGTAAATACTTATGTTCCTAACGCTGGAGATGGCTTGAAAAGACTGGTAATTGGCCTTGGCTCTATTTCCATCACTATACTAGATTATTTTATTTCGTGTACTTTTATCATCCTAAGCTCTCTGTTCTGAGGTGGATTTATTCATGGACTAACAACTCTACTGTAATTCTAGTCGTACAGGATTACACAATGGGATCCATCTCTTAGCAATTACATGAAAGTAAGCATGATTTTCAAGTGAACACTTGCAACTTCATTTTGGGGGGCAGATGTATTTTTTTTTTATCTTAATTGTAGAAGGCATAGCTACTAAGCTATCTCCATGGTTGATATAATGCTTGTGCTGCTTTGCATGCTTGGTGCAGGAGCTTGAAAAGTCAAAGCCTGTCATTTTGACTGGTGATCTGAATTGTGCTCACCAGGAGATAGATATTTACAATCCTGCAGTAAGTCATTTAAATTTCATGTGTTTGCACCAAGTTTTTTCAATTTTCTCAATTAGGTTAGGTCAGCAAATGTATTGGATCCCCAATTTTAGGTTGAGTTTCAAATGCATGTTTATAGCTTTGAGCCTACAATCATAAAATTATCACCAAAATTTTCAACTATAATCACATTATAATATTTTCCTTTTTCTCTTGTTTTCTGCACATGTTTAGGGAAATAAAAGAAGCGCTGGGTTTACAGAAGAAGAAAGGCAATCATTTGGGTCAAGTTTTTTATCGAAGGGACTTGTGGATACCTTCAGAAAACAGCACCCTAATGTTGTTGGGTATACCTACTGGGGTTATCGACATGGTGGACGTAAAGCTAACAAAGGTATCTCACCTCCTGAATTCCAAAAGTTTCAAACTATAAATCCTTTCCAGAAAAGAGCACTTCCATTTTTATTTTTTTCAAACGTCTTCAGATTTAAAAAAAATGATTCACCTCTAGAAGAAGTAGAAGGTAAAAGTAACTATACTCATGTTTGAAGTTTTGATGTGGTCCGAATTCATTTTTATGTTATATTCATAAAATTTCCAAGCTATTGTAAGATATCTCAGAGAAGTTTAATCATATCTCAATGCATTTTGATTTATGTAGCTGCACTGAAATTTGAAACAGGATGGCGGCTTGACTATTTTCTTGTGTCAGAATCCATAGCAGACAATGTTCATGACTCCTACATTGTCCCTGATGTTAACGGGAGTGATCACTGTCCTATTGGCCTTGTTCTCAAGGTTTAGTTTTGCAAGAACCATATCTTGCATCAAAATACAAGAAGGATTAGTTTGTCTTGGCAAGCAACTCCAAATGACGACGCAATTAGATGGTGATCAGAGGCAAATCTGTTGTATTTATGCTTTTTGTCTTTTGGTTGGTGCCGAAAACATAATTCTGTCAGCACTGAAGTCTTGTATAGGGAATTTATAAGCAGGTGAGATCTGAAGGCCACTGCAACTTTGAAATTATGATCAATTATTGAAACTTAGGCTTTTTAATTATCATTCACACGTTTTATTTTTTTATGAAAGTAATGCTCCGGAATTATCTAATAATTTGTAGATTGTAATAATTAATAGATACTTTATGTGGATCATCTACATGGAGAAAGCAAGTTTCAATATATAAAAACAGACTATCAGGAAACGTTGTTGATCAGTGCTACAAGGTGAAACCATGGCTATAAGGGAAGCTCTATATTTGATAAATCGTATGAGTGTTGGGAGAGTTAATTGAAGCAGATTCCAAAATTGCTGCCAGTGAAATTCTGCAGAACGAGGACTGCTCCTACTGGGAAATCGATCCTTTGGTTGCTGACATTAAGGCCTTCTTACATGTAAATCCCAGAATTAGCTTTCATTGTATTAGCCGAGCAGCATAACAAAGTTGCTGACTGGCTAGCAAGGATTACCAGTTCCGATTCATGTCCTTCGGCCTGGATGCCTAGTGTTTAGACCTCCACCGGTGCTTGGAAATCAAAATTGGGCCAGCAACTTCCTAACCCTGCTAGCAAAGTGTTGAAACGATCGAAAGGTTGTCCTTGACTGTACTTCCTACGTGGCGACCCTTTGTATCCTACGTGGCAACATCTGATTAGCTCCAATGGCACCAGTTTGAGAAAAATAAAAAATAAAAAAATTAACGTTGGTTATCAGTCCACACCCCTTCTTTGAAGGAGACAAAATTCACAACAAAAACAGAGAGAGAGAGAGAGAGAGAGCAGAGCAGAAGCATGGCAAGAAAAAGAGCTTCAAAGCCAGCAACGACAACAGAAGACACAATAACAACAACAAAAAAAGCGATTCTCACAGACAACAAAGAAACGAAACGTCCTCAAGAAACAAACAATGACCAACCAATTGCGCCACCAAAAAAGGGATTCATTTTCAAGCTCTCTCTTTTACTAATAGCCCCATATTTCTACTTGCTCTTTTTTCACTACCAGATCCAACACGACCTCATAAAACCTATTCTTATAAATGCTGGTCTTAGTCTTGTTGGGTTTTTTCTTACTGTTAAGATGATTCCTGTAGCTTCTAAATACGTTTTGAGAAGGAATTTGTTTGGTTATGATATCAACAAGAAGGGCACTCCTCAAGGCACTGTTAAAGTGTGAGTCTTTTTTGTTGGTTTTGTGTTTTTTTTATTGATTTTATGATCTGGGTTTGGTTTTGATTGTCAGTAACCCTTATAAATTCAGCACCTCGCGGTTTTGATTTTGTGGAAGTCTGTGATCTGAAGTTTTTGATAGAAATTGAGAAGCGGGGTTTTTGTTAGGTTCAATTTTGATTGTTATAGTTGAAAGTAAATGTAAATTCTGCTTTTGTTTGATGCTAAATTTCGTTGGCTGTTTTATTCATCATTGATGGTTAGTTTTTTTATTTGACTTCTATATTTACTTTCTGATTAAGTTCCGATGATTTGAAAATTAATTTTGGAGTTGTGACTGTCTCCTATGTTGCATTGATTTGTTACTTATATTTATATTTGGTCAAACTATAGAGTAAAAGTTAGAGAATGAATGATTGATATTTTAATTCCAAGAGATTAAATACTTTGACTTTGATTATGTAGCTGTTTTTGTGAATTCACTGGTTTCTTAATAAGATTTTCCACTTTTTCGTTTTCGGCAGGCCTGAGTCTCTGGGTATTGTTGTCGCGGTAGTCTTCATGGTTTTGACAATAGTGTTTCAGTTTTTTACCTTTGCGCCAGATTCCATTGTAAGAATCTTTAGCGATCTTATGCTGCAATTTGTTTACACCATTTTTATATCTTTACAGTTGATTTCTGATTTCGTGTTTCAAAGTGTGTGTTTTTGTTTACTTCCTCAATATTTATTCTGTTTTGTGGTTTCCATGGAGGCTTACTCTTGGATTTGTGTTCATGATTTGTGATCATGCAGTGGCTTGTTGAGTACAATGCAGCATTAGCATCCATTTGCTTCATGACTCTACTCGGGTTCATAGATGATGTCCTTGATGTTCCATGGAGAGTGTGAGTACATCGTTGTAGCTTTTTTAAAATTGATGCTTGATTGGATCCTAATGGCTTTTTTTATGTTTGCTAAGAGCAGGAAACTAGTGCTTCCATCAATTGCTGCCCTTCCTTTGTTGATGGCATATGCTGGACATACAACTATCATTATACCAAAGCCTCTTATTCCATATGTTGGGCTCAAGTTGTTGGACCTGGGTATGTCCTCTAATTCAACAGTGAGATCATCGATTGTCATAATTGTTGCCCCCCACCCCCCCTCCCTTCTCTCACACACGCATGCGCATGTGCTACTTTGCTAGGATTCTTTGTTATTGTTAATATATATTTAATTTAGAAAGCATACCTCTAATTTCATAGTAAATTAAAGATTTTTCATCACAAAACTTGAATTTCATTTTCAGTTATATGAAAAGAAATAGAAACCGTTGTTTCATAGAAATTTGATAAAGGTTAACAATTGGCTGGTGTTATAAGGTCAATTATCGTGGAAGAGCCAACAATTTTTTTTTTCCTTTTGTCTGGATAAATTCAACATATAACACTGGAATGATTGTGCTGTAACTTCACTTCATATGTCATTTAAGCATCTTTGAATTGTAGAACACTCCATCTAGTCTTTGAGCTTCAACTACCATTTCAGTAACTATGAACCTCGCCTGCCTGTTATTTTCTTTTCCTTTTTTAGAGCACAGGATATTACAATGAAATGTTTACTCAATAGATCTGAAACGTTCATTGCAGAAATTTGTTATTTTGGTTGGTGATATTGAATTGGTAAGGTACTCCCATGCATAATAACAGTTCAAAGCGTGTATGCCACCTGTTTTGTATAAAGTGTGAAGCAAGGAGAAAGAGTGAATAGATGAATCAAATTCCAATACATTCAAAAACCTTGATTTTTCCAGAAGTATATTAGCATAGAATGGTATTGGACTTCAGTTTTTGTAATTTGACCAGGAAGGAAATATAAAATTGCTCAGGTTATTGTTTGTCACGCTGAATGCAGATTTTGTGGTTGCAGAAGGGCATATCCCATGTAACATGTGTTTGTATGAGGGCATTTGACACATTTATTCCAGCATATGCTTAATGGTTTTTTCATTTTGTTTTTGACAGGATTTATATATAAGATTTACATGTGGTTTTTGGCAATTTTCTGCACAAATTGCATTAACATTCATGCTGGTATAAATGGCCTTGAAGTTGGTCAAACTGTTGTGATCGCATCTGCGGTAAGCATAAAGATTTGTAGAACAACTGGATTCTGACTCTCTTAGGGATCTGACATGGCTTAGCAATTTTATAGATTTTGATACATAATGTCATGCAAATTGGAGCATCTGCGGATCCTGAGTATCAACAGGCCCATGCATTCTCTGTGTATCTTGTCCAACCCTTACTGGCAACCTCCATGGCCTTGCTTTCTTACAATTGGTATTGGCACTTGATTCTATTTATCAGGTTATTCTTGTACTGTTCTTTCTGTATATTGAAGTAACATTTATGTTTTTTTTTTTTTTTTTTAATGCTTGTTAGGTATCCTTCTTCAGTATTTGTTGGAGATACATATACATACTTTGCAGGGATGACAATGGCTGTTGTTGGAATTTTAGGCCATTTTAGGTGCGTCCTGCACCTTTTCAACTTTTTGTTGTTTTATTTCACAATATATTAGGGGAATAATTCATTTGACTTATCTCCATGCATGGGTAAAACTCAAGAACATAGCATTTAGAGTTTTGACTAGTGAATGTGATTGACTACCTGTCCAAAATCTAGATGTTGTGGAAGCAACGTATTCCTCTACTAAACATTTTTCAAATAAATATGACTTTCTTGTTAGAACTAGGTATACCTGTGAGTTTGTACATTAGAAAATACCTATTGCTTTTCTGTACCTATTTTAACCATGCACTGGTTTTCCTTTTCTCATTATGCAATCTCATGTCATATGATAGCTGATCAATTGTGCCATTAGGACAAAAATTGTGATATTCATCAAATATCCTGGGTTTTTCTACTTTGCTTTCATCGATATGCCTATTCATAACCCCATGATTGATATTTCCCCTCCATTCTTTAAACAGTGAAACACTTCTGATTTTCTTTTTGGCACAAGTATTAAACTTCCTCTTGTCAGTCCCTCAGGTTTGATCTCATAACTCGTCTTCTCTCTAGCTTTTAAACTCTAATTACCCACTCTAGCTTTTAAACTCCAATTACCCACTAAGGCATCTAATTTGTGGTTCCGCTTCAGCTTTTTGGCTTCAGGCATTGTCCACGACATCGTCTGCCTAGGTAGATTCTCTAATCTCTCGCTGCAAGCTTGTGCTTTGGGGAATTTCATGGGCCTTTGTCAGTCTTCCATGGATGTCTTACTTACATAAACTTTTTTTTATCTTTCAGGTTTGATCCTCAGACAGGACTTCTTACAGGAACAGATGACGGTACACTTGTTAATTTTTACTTGAGAATGTTCGGCAGGAAGTCAGAAAATTCACTTTGCGTGCATCTTCTTCTGGTTCAGGTGATTTATTTCTGTGTTAAATTTTCTCTCCTTTTACTCATGCACTGCGGGGAAGGGGCTTTTTCCCTTGTTGATGCTGTGGGGTTTGGGCATCACTGTCCCATGCTTCTCACAATTTTGGGACCAGTGAGCACCACTGGCCGTAAGCAGGAGTTCCAAGCTACTTGATAATGGTTTCTGACTGAAAACCCACATAAACCAATATGTTTGTATGATACAGATAACCATCTCATTCAGCTATAACTAGGAAGATCAGGCTGAAATTGCTAAGCTTTACCATTGATACCTGAGTTTGCATCTTTCCTTTCTAAATTAAGTTTGCCTCACTTGATTGTAAACATGCAGGTTCCAAAGCAAACCAAATAGAAATGCAGTTGCATTAATATTTTGAGACTAAATTATAGCTTAACCCGCTTAAGTTTTTCCCTATTTGAGATCACCCTCTGAACTAAAAATCCCTGATTTCGTGTCTAAGCATTGCATTTTTTTAATGTGGCTCATCCATTAGGTTTTTATTTTATATTAACTTTTTATGTATATTTAGGCATCAAGTTTTTCATATAATTACCACGGATATTCATTAAAAGAATTAGGAGAAGCCTTCTACTCTATGTCTCTCTTATCTGCTATCTGTTCGAAATAACCTTCAAAATATACAAATAAGTTCCGCTCATAATTCACCACACCAAACATGTTCACCACCTTGTATATTTTTCATTATTACAAAATCATCATCATTTTTCATTACCACAAATGCCAATCTCACCACCAAGCATTCTTACCCCAAATACCTTAATGCTACTGCAAATTGCAACATGATTAGGCTTGTTTGTTACTGAAGATTAAGAGGGTGATTGATGAATGATATCAGTTGGACATAATTTATTTGATAGGATAAAGAAATAGTTGCTGTTTGTTGATATATTTTCAGCTTGTTCGAGTTGATTTTATAATTACTTCAACATGGGATTTTTTTTCTGCCGAGATCAATGTTGGGTTTTTGTAGAAATAATAGATTTATGAAAGAAACAAATGAGGTCTGAATGTCTTCACACCAGATAGATTTTCTTTTATCTGTTGGTTGCTGAAAATGCTGGAGAGAAATTAGGATCTCCTTATGGATTTTTCAGTCTTGTTTTCATACAAATATGTTTCATTAATATTACCAGTATTTTTAAAAATATGTTTCATTAATATTACCAGTATTTTTTTTTAAAAAAAGTATTTTGTCGTTATCTTGTTAGCAAAAACCTAACCTCACTAACATCAAGGATGGCATTTCAATATTAAATTAGTTTGATAAAAATCAAGGAATTCTTGGTTCAAGGTTGAATTAATTACATTTTAGCCATACTTTCAATTGTAATGACTTAGGAATGTAATGATTTAGGAACTGCATTGACTTCCTAGGTCCGAACAAAATTTCAGCATGGGTGTGTCATGCAAGATGTTTAGTCAGCACATGCGTTGTGATGGTGTTGGCATGTGTACTGATTTGGTAGCTGTGTTTACAGGCGCTCGGCTGCTGCATATGTTTTGGGTTGAGGTATTTACTTACTGGTTGGTATAAATGAGGCAACATGGTCAAAGAAGCGATCTTCAAGCTGTATTCATTAACATTCTTAAGGTTTTGCTTATGGCATAGTTTGTTGTATGACTTGGCATCATGCTGTAAAGAGCAATACTGGTTACACGGAGGGCATGATTCAATGGAGGACATTTGCACTTAAAAGCCGATGCCAGCATTTGTATAAAAGATGCATGGTGTTTTCCTGAGATCTGACTTTTAACAAATTTTGTAATTTGAATCTTTACGGGGAAGAGACGTGATAATGATAGAGAGTGTTGAAGCTTGGTCTCGAGCTGCCACTGAATTGTTTCGGATGGTACACCTCTAGCTTCACCAACCCCTTGTAGGTTTTTTGTCTTTAATCCTTCTTTCTTCAGAATCCAATTAGAAACACTAATGGCTTTGAGAAAGACTTGCTTTGATGTGTGAAAACAGCTGCTGTGTTCCGGTGCTATCTTTCTTCTTTTCTTAAAAAAGATATCCTCTGATGTGTCACTCGAAGACCAACTTATCAGTATCCTTCTTGCCCTGAGATCTCGTTTCTCTTTCTGATTTTTCCTGTAGTGAAATCAGGAACATAAATGAGCAACAAGAATGAGAAGAGAGTCTCGATGACCTTTCAGTTTCATGTCCTAATAAAAAGTTTACTGCCTGATTTTTACTCGATAACAAAGGCCTATAAAAGAAGTATGGGTGCTGACACAAGGGATAACCCACCAACCTTGATCCAAAATGAACATGCCATCACATATTGATTGGCTGCGAAGTGAAGGAAAAAAGGCATGCAGAAACCCATTTTGGTCACCAATTGGATGATTTTAAACTATACTACGAAAAAAAATTCAATGTTTACCGTGAAGCAAGCTAAACAGAACAGCTGCAAAACAACATTTAATTCCTCACAGATTCATGAACATATTGCGGATAACATGCTACTATAATCGTAGAGGGAGACTTCAGGAGCACTGCACATTAAAGCCATCTGGTAGATGTGAGATTTCACCTACAATAAGCAATGATCTCTTAGAAAGAAGAATGAAAAAAAAAATGATTTCCTAGGTTGGGTATTCCACTCAAAGCAGAGTTGGGAGTGCTATATGACAATATTAGAATCCGCTAACAATTAACTTGTTTGCCACAGAGAGTCCAAAACAAACTCCTTCGACCTCCATAGCATGCTTGTCATTGCTTCTGCTGGTATACAAGCTTGATGGTTCGATCATGTGAGAGTTGCAATATGATGTCCGTCTGCCACCAAAAAGCAATACTCATGCAACCAAAATGAAGCGACGGGTAATTCATAAATTAGCAGCGCAAAATGAGCTTTCCAGCGTCCAGAAGAACAATTAGATTAATCATTTCAAAGACAATTCAAATGATCACCAGACAAGGCAAGCCCTTTACCTTTGGCACACAGACACAAATGACACCTTATTATAATTGAGTAAATTGCAGAACAAGAATGACAAGGGAACATAGTTAATCCATGTGGCCTTAACGTAATAATTCATACAAGCAAAATTTTAATGAGGGCTACACTGAATCAGAAAGTACTAGGTATTTGAACTGTGGAAAGGAAATGGAGTCTCACCTTCTTCTTCCTTTCAGGGAGGGTTAGGACAATCCTATTGATTGCAGCTCTTTCCAGACCTCTGAGTATCTCAGCATCAACTCCCACAACTGGATAAATAAAACATGACCATTAGTAACTTTCAAGGTGTTTCAGACGAAAATCCATAAGCATTCTCGCTCAGCAAGTATGATACCAACAGATAGCTACTGCCTCATTTCATATCTTTGTAATCAAATAAAACCAACTAAAATGCCAATTTTTTGTTGCACAGAAATTGTAAATGCAATTGGCAGAAGCCGAAAGACTATTTAGCAAAAAAGAAACTGTCAATATAAGGGGAAAAAAAAATCCTTGGCAGACAGTAAACAGGGCCAGATATTCTGAGCATGGACCACTGGTAATGGTGCAATGGCGCTAATGCATTGATATTAGCACATCAATTATGGTTTAAATAAGGTGAAACATACAAAAGATAAGTAGTTCATGGGAAGAGGTAAAATAATCAGAACTTTGGGAATATATCACTTGTCTATGTTCGGAAAGTTGCCTGCATTAATAGTCAGAGATATAACTTTGGCTTCACGAGTTGATTATGTCTTGACAGGTTTAAAATGTCTGCCGGACCTAACCTGTTGAATACATGTATATTACAGAATAGAATAAATATAAGTTCGACGCATTCAGAAACAATCCACATGATTAGAAATAAACCAAACCTTAGCAGTCATGTCATACGATGATGTGACCAGATAACAGCCTTCTTGGGGCTCAAACTTGGGATACAGTTTTTGAGTGGGCTGGTATGATATCCAGCAAATATTATCTTCACTGCCAGTTGCTGCATGATAGCCAATGGGTGAAAAGCTGATTAAAGAACCTGAAAATGATATGAATGATAAATACAGTCCACTTAACAACTATACTTTCCAAACAAACAAAAACAAGATTCCCATGAGAACAAAGAGGATTCGGAAAGAGTCTCTAACTGGCTTGACATGGCCTTCCAATGCCATTGTACTTCTCCCAGTACGTAGGTTCCAAACACGTGCAATCCAATCCACAAGATACTGCTAATGATCCATCATGGTGGAAAGCTATTCCATAAAGACTCCGACTGTGACCTTCTTGAAGAAGCAGCTCCGCACCAGAATCCATACCTCAGTCTCCATGTCTTATCAAAGCTTGCGGTGCCCAGGTACTTCCCTGATGGATGGAAACCAATTTGAGTAAGACGATCTAGATGACCTTCAAATTTCTTCAGGAGAGAACCATCAGTGTTCCACAACCTTGCAGTTTGATCAGCGGATGCAGTTGCCGAGTGATTGTGCACAAGAGAGAAGGCGACCAGTTGCACATTCTGTGTCCCCCTTTAAGGTAGAAACCTTTCTTACTTGAGGCACCCTCCATATTTTAACAACTCCACTTAAAGAACTGCATAAGCTGAATAAAGCATGGAATCAGATCATGGAACGATCATGGTAACTGAGAGCAGGAAAGGGATAGTTTGCTAAACAAAATACCCGTACTTCACTTTATGTTATTGGGTATGGTCCAAGTAAGAAAGAATGACCATGGTGCCAGATGTGATATGTCATGTGGTGGAAGAAGAAAAAACCAACTGTTTACAAAACAAGCAGAAAAAGGATGACAACAAACAGAAATGGATTGGGTCGTGGAGAGATAGAGAGAGGTAACAGGTAGCAAGGATTTCTCCATCAAGAGAAAAGGTAAAACCAGAGAGTGGCTGGTCATCTCCAAGTTCGCTGCTATTAAGACTCGAACTCTCTGCCTGGTTCAGAGCCAAATCAATGTCTGCATCTTCATCTTCACCCTCATCTGGGTCATCTCGTTTCTCCTTGCACGTTGGTTAAAGACGCATAGCAGCCTTGGAAATAAATTATTTTGCAATACCAATTCTAGCATCCAATAGCTCTTTTGACCCTTCAGTATAGAATGGATACTGAGCCATTTCTTCCTCGGCATCTTTTGCTAATGCGGTAGATGAAGCCTCCACTTCCTTATGAGCTTTCATCAACTTCTCCAACTGCCCTTTAGAATCCAACCTTGCCATAAGCATCCTCAACCTGTCCCGTCTCTCCATCTCCCTTTCTCCAAAACGAGTTACAGGCTCACCAAGCCGGCGAGGATGAGTCCTAACTGCCATATCATTAGCAGGCACTGCCAGAGCAGCAGCACTCCACTTCACCATAAGCTCCTGCATTGCTTTTTCCTGCCTTTCTCTATCTAGTTTTTTTATTTATTTATATTATGGACACACTCCTAGACATGGATGGGTGGTTACTCTCAAAAGCCAAACCACTAACGAGGTTTTTGGTCAATTGTATATTTATATCTAGATTGAGAAATACAATCGACTAAGAAATTTCCTCTCCTCCTAATTAACCTATTATCAGTTAAGCTACTAAATTACTTGTTTTCTCTGAATTGTTCCTGAAACTTCATAACCTGCAGTTGACCCCAGGGCAGTCCAAGTGGGACGTAATTGATTTTGGTCAGAATCCGAGTCAGTAGTCCTCATCTCACCATTTTGCACCCCAGGTGGTCTGATGGGGAAAGGCACTAGCGGGCGAGGAGGAACTGTGGGTATCGGAGCATTAGGAGGCACAGCCGGTATTGAAGGTGGGATTGCTAGTGGAATAGGACTAGTACTATCAATCATCAGTTCATCATCAGTAACAAAAGCAGAAGATTCTACCGGTAAATTCGATGAATTGGGGTTTTCATGTTCAGCTGCCATGACAACCTAGCCAAGCAAAAAACTAAACAGTTAATAAAGCTTAAAACGCATTAAGCTATTAATAACTGGGATCCGGATTCATGTAAACAAAACCAACAACACAAACCAGCTAAATAATTATCTCATAAATTAAAAGATGAAAGAACTAAAATGAAGCTATTAAAACGAAGGCCAATGATCTATCCTTGTTATTCAATAAGAAACAGCTAGTCAATAAACATAATTATCAAAGCTATTTGTCGTATTGGGCTGGAGACAATTTTCCAGACAGTTCCAATGAATAATGTTAATCTTTAGAGAAATGTCTGTCATCAATTCACGTGATTTAATTGCCTGTAATTTTGAATAAATATATAATGTGCACCGGTGTGGATTGATGAGACTTTATAGACTAATCTAAAATGTTTTTAATGCCTGGCATAATTTTATCCATGTCTGATAATTATTACGATTTGTCAGTACCTAACATTGATCTTAAGTAAGAATATAGCTTCCACTCTAAACTTCAGGGCAACCACAATTGACGACTATAAAGCTTCAGAATGCCATGGAAAGCTATGTTAGGAGCAGTAGCAAAGAAGAAAACAGCCTTTAAATACAAGAATCATCATCAGGATAACAAAAATAACAACCTCTCAATAGCATCCATGCAGAGACGGCAGGGGACATGATTCTGCCTCTAAAATTAGGATTAGAATCCTCATTACATGCATAAATATACCTATACTTGATAACATATCAAGAAACACTCTCATACTTCTTAAAGCAAACTACAAAACCGCAGCATAAAATCCAACATGACATTGAATTTGTCAAGTTGTTATCATCCTATTATATTTACTACTAGTATATGCTTCGATACACAACAAATAAAACAATAGGGAGACAAACCACCTAAGTAGTTGTATTATATACTTCACACTTGCAAAACTTTATGCCCCGATTCAACCAAAGTACGCAGGCAATCCAGGAGGATTCTTGGAGTTCCACTGCCTTGAACAGCCTCTCCCAGAAGTAGCTGTCAACAAACAAAATTTACCCTCCTCCTCCCTCTTCCATGCCTCCACAATCCACGGCCTACTGGATATTCATCACCGTGAAACCTGGAGGTTTTATACCTTGACATGTGACGTACAGCACCTTCCCTCTTTTGGTCTTGCCCATCCCATGTTCCCCACTCAGCAGCAGTGCCCTCACTGACATTCTTCCAGTCATTATTAGCAACCCACTCACTGTTGCCCCAACCGCATGAATCATCCCAACAATTTCCCCATCCATCTTCAGCCATGGCTTCATTAGGAAGAGGAACACTCTTTTCCCAGGGAAAATCATCTTTGGTGGCTTTATGGTTGAAATCCCCAAGTCCAGGATCCAATGCCAAATCAGGAACCTTTTGAAATTCCTCCTCAAGTTCCCCCCATCCAGCACATGAAAATGGCTGATTCAAGAGTAGAGGATTGCCAATAATCACAACCTCCTCCCCTTTGCTAGTCTCATCACCATCTTTCTGTTCCCGCTCCAAGTCTAAAAGCAATTCAGGATCAACATTGGAGTTCCAATCAATTTGATCAATATAAATATCAGGATCAGGCAGTGATATGTTGCAAGGTAGGCCATTAATCTCTGCCCAAAATCGGTTTTTAGCATTGTGAAATGCCTCTTCACCAGCTGAGTCATTCCACTGAACTACATTCTCATAGAGATACATAAATCTTTTGGTTTCCAGGAGCTTCCTCCATGGAATTGAACCAACTGAATAGCAGAATCTCTTTTCCCATGATGGAACAGTTGGCTGCCAACTACCTGAAAAAAATAGAGCGAGAATATAAGGTAAACTACTCATAGACAAACAGAAAAAAAGCATCATTATTTCAAAGACAAGTAGAAGAAAAACAACTTCATAAAGAGAGAACTGCAGAATTATTGCTGAAACCAGGTAGTGCCAAATATAGTGACAGAAGAAAGCCAGAGAAAAGGACAACAGAAATCTCTAAGAAGCAAAAAGAAACTACAAATATGACACAAACCTTGTATAAACCTAGCTAGGAACACCTAGACATTCATTCTTTCCCTGTCATGTTTTCTAGTTTCGAGGGCTTTTTTATGGAATTTGCATACATGTCTAAGAAAAATCCCTGATACATTTTAACATTTTCATATCGTTCAGTTTCTTGTCAGTGTAGTAAAATTCAGAACTTGAACGAATTCCCAAAGCTGCGTATCTAAATCAACATTCACTGCTAAAATAGACCAGACGACCAGAAATTTCACAAAAAAACGCATATTTAAATAAAGTAAAACACATCAACATATTTAGACTCTAAACAGAAACTGCACAAATCACGAAGCACCATACCCTAACGACAAGCACAGAAATCTAGAAAGCTACATCAGATTCTAACATTATCAAGAACCCCATAAAACAACCACCGATTCTAAACAAATTAAGGTGTACAAAATAATGATGCAAGTACACAAATTAGAGAAAAAAATCCAACATGTTACAAGGCATCCTATTTTATCAAAGCCCCCAGCCGAAAGATACTACTTTTTTTCAAAAATATATGTATATAAAAAAAAAAACATAACACGAAGAGCAATAACATGAAACAGAGGCAGCCACAACAAAATCTGAAAGAAAAAACATAATCTTTAACGAAAATCACAAAGCAACTCCTCATGCAAAGCCTAGAAAAAAGAAAATAAGGAAAAGAGCTCCGCATACCATGATGATGAGGAGGTTTTCTACAACGTGATCTTGTTGTCCCTTGAACTTCTTGATGTTGATAAAGTTCACCTCTCTGTCTCCTCCTGTTATTCATCCTCAAAAAATCCAAGAAGCTAAAAAAGACAGTTTTTTTAAACAAGAAACGGTGTTTGAAACTGAGTTCCAAGCATAGAAAACACAGCAAGGAGTGAAGATCAAAACCCTTTTAACGAAAAAAAAAGGAGGGTTTGTGGATTTATTTCAGAGACTTGATTTATGAAAGAATAAATCTTGGTAGCTGAAGAATTGTAGGAATTTGAGGGAGGTTTGTTGAGGGTGGTGGCGGTGGTGGTGGTGATCACAACTCAAAAAAAGGAAAGTTTCAGTCTTTGCCTTTTAATTTTGGTTGTAAATGGTGGCAAGTATGGTAAGCCCCTAGTATTTGACCTTGTCTCAAGTATTTTATAGCCTCCTTTTTTTTTTTTTTGAATCTCTAGTGTGGTCCCAAACTTGCCATGGAAGGGCCAAGTCACTGTAGGGTTGTGCACAAGGACGATTCCATAATCAAATCCCACCCTCACTCGCTCTTGAGTTTTTCAATCAAATGTTTTCTTTGGCTTGTTGTGTAAATTTTGTTTGGAGGGGAATTATTGCTGTTTTATTTTCGGATTTTACATGAAAAATAGGCAAGTTTTTCACTTCTCAATCCACACTTATCTTCATTAATAATTCAAATTTTAAGAAAATATTTTATTGTGAAATTGGAGAAATGTGTATTGTTAAAACTTAAAAGTAGAATTTAAAAAAAATGAAATCCAAGCTTGAGATTGGTAATGCAATAAGGATTATTTAATATATTAAAATGTTTTTTATTTTAATATTAACATATCAAATCATTAAAAAATATTCTAAAAAATATTTCCATTCAACCCTTGAATCAAACATCCCATGAAAAGAAAATGTGAGGCAAACTGATTACCCAAACATGTAGTGAAAATTGCATTTTACCTGCCCTTTTGGATTTCATCACCAGAAATGGGGTCCTTATTTGATTTTTCTTTATTGGATAGATAATATATTTATATTATTATTTTCTTCTTCATACTGTTTGGAATAAATTTCCTATTATAATTCAATTCAATTATAATATTTAATTTGAATTTAATTGATAAACAAATTAAATTTATATTTTTAAAAAGAGATATTTTATCATTAAATTCAATTCATTTTATTTTTTATATTACTCTCGTGAGAAAAGAGAGAAGAGTAATGATAAAAGGATCAATGGGTAAATATTATAAAAATGCTAGTTTTAATATTAAATTTTTACTTTAATATAATAAATTAGAGGGGTTGATTTCTGATTTATTTTTATATTATTTATAGATATTGAATTTTATTTAAGATTCAATTCTTGGCTATTAAAATAATTTTAAATGCAAAATTGTATTCAAATCTCTGGGTTATATTCAATTTAAAGAGTTTTAAATACACAGCTATAAGTTACCGAATTAACCAGCCAGATGTCTTAACACTGATTGGACTTTAAAATCTAAATTACACAGCTATAAGTCATAATTTACCAGCGCTGTCTGACGCCCCGGCTCTTTAAAATTCATCGACTGATCTCATGTATCACGTTGTGCCCTTGACACGTGTTACCATGGCATGAAAACAGGGCGACGCATTTATGCTATGCATGGACACACATGAACCATCAACATTTGGTGCGCGTTTGAAATATTGGTTGTTCAAATTTTAAGTTTTTTTGGTATAAAATTAATTTTTTTATTTTTTTTATGTGATACTATTAAAAATAAATTTTTAAAAATAAAAAATATATTATTTTAATATATTTTTGAGCAAAAACTTCTTTAAAATGCAATATATACCACACTTTCAACTAGATACTTAGAGATCATTTGCTATTTGTTTTCATGTTTCGAAAATTATTTTTAAAAAATTTATTTTTTTATTTTAAATTATTTTTTATGTTTTTTTAAATTACTTTGATATGCTGATATTAAAAATAAATTTTAAATTTTATTTTTAATATCATCACATCAAAAATATTTAAATTTAAAAATATAAAACAAAATTAATTTGAGTAAAAAAATTAAAAATTTTAAATTTTAAATTTTCTTAAACATGCTTTTGAAAGGAAAAAAACAAACAAGTTTTAAATATCTATGTAAAAAAATAGTATATGTTGTGTTTTAAAATATTTTTTGTTTTAAAAAATATTAAAAAAATATATTTTTTTTATTTTTAATATTAAAATATTAAAACCATATAAAAATAATAAAAAATTTAACTCTAAAGGATAGTTTAATTGTTCACGTTTTAGATCTATTCTCTAATAATTACATGTTTAAGTTTTTATAAAGTTACTAAATTGTTAATTTTAGAATTTATAAAAATAATTAAAGTATATTTAAATTTATTTGGGTATCTATATTAAATAAAAAGGTAGAAAAAGAAAGATATATCTAGATACCTTGTTGTTCGATTTTTCCGTATCATTCATAACCATGCTAAACTTTGGATGCAAGAACTTGCCAGTGCCTTCGATTTGATGTCTGGTTTAAGATTTTGAAGTCAAAAAGTTATTCTCTCTTTGGACCAACGACAGCACAATCTTGCCTTGCAAGGGCCGTCTTCCGAGGAACAGAGAAAGTAGCCCTCTCATTTCTCCAACCCACTGAGATTCCTTTCTCTAATTTGAAATGGAGTTCCATGCATTCTTATCACAGATGGTTAGGTATCAAACAGCATTTTACACCAAATTTCTTCACAAACTCGATCGATAATTAATATTTTATTTTATTTTTTATATAATTATTTTAATTTCATATTTATACAGCAAGTTAACTCGAATTAAATCAATTATTTTTGGATAAAAACATGCTTTTCAACTACAATAAAGGAATTACTTATTGGTGTAAAATTGAATTGTTTGCGGTGAAATCACGCGCTCGATGTAGCAGTGTTAATGAAACCTAACGCCTTCGTCAGTTAACGGTCGGCAACAAGGGTTAGCTTCTTGTTTATCTGTCAGGTGATACCTAATTGACTAAAATATCCTCCAATACAATGTACTTTGGACACTTGTTAAGATAGAACGGGACCGTGTCGTGTCTTGTCGTGTTATTAATAACGAGAAATCTTCTAGAAACCTGTGGTTCCTATCCTAGGTGACATCCAATCCAAACCCTGGTAATTGACTAATATATCCTTTACGAATTTTGTTTAAGTTTGCCGCCTCTTTTAAGCGCAGTTATTCAACTAGATTTCAGGAGGGGTTGGTTTGAAAAATCATTGATTAAAAAACTGGTTTAAATTGAATTTTAAGATAAACTAGTATCTATATTAATCTGATCAACTTTGATGGCTAAACATCAACAAATTTTTATTAAAAATAATAGAATAATATTATTTTAAAAAATAAAACAATAAATTTTAATTAACCTTTTAATTAAATAGAACAATAATTATTAGAAAATAAAATAGTGTATAGATAAAGATTTGAAGACAACAACCAAGACGAGCTTCTTCTAAAGACGATGATCATCATAAAGAACAGAGAAAAGAAACATGTGAAGGAATTAAACGAAGAATATTCAAAATCGGTCCAACTTTTGTTGCTAAAGAACACATCGGCCTGCTGGTCCTTGGAAATTGAAAATAAAATACCAAGGACTGGTGTTGTCCCTGTACTGTTTGTTGTACATGCATCACCTCTTGTACCTTTCAATCTTACGCACTCTGCCATGCTGAGGATTCCACAAGATCATCTTTAATACGATGGCAATGGCAATATATACATATTTCCCCCCCACCCACCATCAACAGCGAGCAATTGGCTATATATATATATATTGTTAACTTGATTTAATTTAAGGTGAATTTGACTGGATTATGTATCAATCTATTGAGTAAATGAGGTTTGATCAAGTTAATATCTTTTTTAGTTGAAATTAAAATTTAGCTTCAATTTGATTCTTAATTACAAGTTTTTGAAGCGAGCCGCAGACCTGATATTAATAAATATCAAATTATATAATGGGAATAGATGTTTGCTTCTTCTTTTTATTAGTTATATAATGGGAATAGATGTTTGCTTCTTTTTTTTATTAGTTTAAAGATTTTCATTTTAAAGATTCTAAATAAATTAATTCCTTGATTTTATTGAATTAACCTCTCTCTAAATTCTATGGTGATGGTTTAGAGATGCTAATTATCATTGATTTCTTTATTATGGTAGGGGCCCCAGCCCTTGCAGGAAATATTTTTCCCAGTTCTTTCCTTTCTTTCCTTTGTAAATATTTTGAAAATAATTACAAATTTAAATTGGCTTTTTAATTTTTAATTTGGCCTCTTAATTTTTTTTTTCTTGATCCGCCCCTGGCCAGCAACGGTTTTTACATTTTTAATGCCCAACAACAAGGTTTCCTGGGTTATACAAGAGCCTTGTTGACTCTGAATGTCGATGATTTGTGCTGATATTTCTTGTTCTCACTTTGTTTTTGGCTGGAGCAATGCATCGTAAGGGGAAGTTCATCTAGTCATTTTGGCAGCTGTTTCGGTCGGGGGGGGGGGGGGGGACGGTACGGGGGATTTTAAATGCCGATGAACCTGAATTAATGGCGGCGACACGGCTTTTAAGTTAAAATAAAAGTGGGTGGCAGTGGACACCATCCATGGACAAAAAGAATGGATGAGAACTAGTAATATTTTATCCTTTTCAGAAGGAAGATCTAATTATTGACGCCACTAGGTGGCCGGTGGACGAGTGGAAGGAGGGTAAAAATGGAATAATAAAAAGCTTCTCCTTGTTGAACCAACTAAGAAGAAAAATAAAGGATTGTCCGGTTACGCGCCACGGCCAGGTGCCAACCAGCTGTGGATTATCTTGAATTTAATTAAAAGATGTTAATAACTTAGCTAACAGATGATCTACAATCTACACTTCTGGGTTTCATTGTCTAGTAAATCTGGAAAGAGCAAATAATTTTTTATTAAAAACCCGGACGAATCTGCCAGATTAATTTAAAATATCGAAGATTTAGCAGTTAAATTGATTTGGATTGAAGAAAAAAAATAGTTGATTTATGATATAGTTAACCTGATAAAATTTTATAAAAAACTTGTTGATTTTTTTTAAAATTTTAATTAAAATAATATTATTTTATTTATTTTTTAAAAATTAAATTAATTTAATCAACCTGAATTTATTTTTATGATATATTATCTTGATTTTATCTAATCGACTTTAAATTAAAATTTGAAACCATGCTTGTAACTTTGTATTTCATTTTTATTGTTTAAAAAATCATGAAAAACTTAATAAAAAAATCATCTACATCTCTTGGTATCATTATCCAAATAAATGTATAAAAAAAATAAATATTTATCTTGAATTCGGTTAATTTAGTTGACTACTTCATTAATTCGGCTAAAACTTTATAAATATTTTATTGATTTATTAATAAAAAATTAGTTAAAATAATATTATTTTATTTATTTAAAAAATAAATTAACCTAAATTAATTCTTTTGATATATAATCCTGATTTTATTCCAAATCAATTCCAAATTAAATTTTAAAACCCTCATTCTTATTGTTTAAAAAATTGTTAAAACCTCTTTCTTTCTTCTTCTTCTTTTTTTTTGATAATGGTGGATACGGTGATGACAACTTTATCAACTAAAAGAAAATGATGTGTTTTTGCTTAATTAATCTGTAAAAATGGATCTAGTTTTAGCATACGATAGATGTAGAACTTGTTGGTTTTCTTAGAATCTTTGCAGATGCCATGGCTGCGAATAACTTGAATGGCCTCTTGGACCTTGCTTGTTTTTATAATCATTTTGCTCTTGTCAAGGGAATAAAGGTTCATTATTTTTGCTTCACATATTATATTTTCTTTCTTCCCAGATTTTGTATTTTGCTTGCGTACAAAGTGACCTGCTTTTCAGTTCCTCTCCGCATGTATGGATGCCGATAATTAGCAGCAGAACACTGCCTTCTGATTACGTGCTCTCTTGCCTAGCCTCTCTCTGTTCTTTTCCCCTGGAACCAATGTTGTTGGTAACACAGTGTGAAGCATCTTTTTACATGGTTTGATAACGCGGTTGAAATTATTTTTTAAAAAAATTAAAAAATTATATTTTAATATATTTTTAAATTAAAAAATATTTTAAATTGAACTAGCTATTCCATTTCGAGGTATCCTTGAAACTTAGATGGCAGGGAATATAACCTTCTATGAGATGCCAATGACTATACCTCTGAATGAAGATAAGATACCTTTCCTACAATGATCCAACATCTACTTGGTTGATGGTGGGGCTGATGCACTATCTCGAAGCAAACATGATATTATTTCCCATTTGTCTGACTAATCTATCCCTTAGAATTAAGAACCGAATACAGACAGCGATCACTCTCATTGCTGCGCTCTCTGTTTTTAAGTATGATGAATGCTGCACCGAGTTTCCTGGTCGGGTGGAAGGAGTTTGTTTTTTTTTTAATTGTATTTGAGTTTGAGTCTTTATATGTATATATGTTATTTTTATAGTGCTTTACATGTTTATTGGGTTTGTAAAGTGTTTAATAAGTTGGAAAATTGTCATTGATACATGCAACCTGTCCAAATACCCATATAAAAAAAAGTATGATAAATGTTGTATTTTAAAGTATATTTTACTTTAAAATATATTAAAATAAAAAAAATCTAATCTTTCAATAAACAGTGTTTTGACCGTAAAGTCTCCCTGATTGATCAGTGATGCCCCATACATAGCACTCCTCATTGTTCTATATGGAAAAATGAGATTTATTACTAATCAAAATATTTTTTTTTAAACTTAATTTAGAGTATTTGGATCAATTTATATATATTATAATTAATTTTTAAATTCATTAAATATTTTACAAATTTAATAAATATATAAATCTAATAAATATATAAGATACTACGAGAATAAGAGACTTACACAACAAAACTTGAATCTTAATACATGTTCCTGGGCTACAGTATCTGCGCATCAAAATACCTTTTTGTTGGTGTAAGATATTCCTTTATTTTATTTTCGAGAAAGTAAGAAATTTCCACTTCTTGTCATGAACTACTTTAGATCACCATAGATTGTCGAGGGATTGTTCCAAGGATTCGAAATATGGGATTATTCCCTCTCCTAGAATATCCTATTGTCTGATTAAAATCTAAGATTTTCCTTGTACCACTTCCTTTTTTGTTAGTCGCTAATAAACCATCTCTTGTCCGAGATTTAATATTTAATTCGAGCCGTTTAAATTGATCTGATAAAAAATTAAAATATTTAATTTCATGACATACTGATTAATCTAATGAACTCTCAAACATCCTTTTTTTTTTTTCCCAGTAATTTTGCATTAGTTATCTCATTCTTAATGATTTCAGATTATGCTAAGCGAGGGATGTTTCAGACATTTAACACCAATCCCCACCGAACTAAAAACCAAAAAACAGAGAAATGCATAGTTCCTTCGACCCGCTACCAGCAACCACCCACCATCATCCTTCACAATAACAGCTCTCCGTTTCTCTCTCCGTTCTCCGATGATGAAACGACATGCAGCTCCTTCAACCATCGTGTCGTTCTCGTGGTTACTTATCCTCTTACTACCAATCCTGACCGCCGGATTTGCTGATCGTCTACAAGCATACGACCCTCCTCCCAGTCTGCTCAAAACGGCACTGCAGCGAGAACATAAACCAGAGGAGATAAAGAGCCTTCGGGTACGGGAAGGGGCACCGTTTAAGATCGCGCTCTTTGCTGACCTGCATTTTGGAGAGAACGCGTGGACTGATTGGGGCCCGCAACAGGACGTTAACTCCATCAAGGTCATGTCCTCTGTTCTCGACGATGAATCACCAGGTGATGATATAATCCTCTCTCAAAAGTAGATTTTTTACTTATTCTCTTTTGAAATGTGGCTAGCATAGCTTTTAAATTCAGCCGTCCATTGGTTACCTTGATACTCCATCAGTTTAGATAGTGATTGTTCAGTAATTTGGTGTAATGTGTTTTTCTATTTATAAATGTATTAATTTTTTTTTATATTGGTATATTAAAATACATTAATTTGATATATTTTTATATAAAAAATTATTTTTAAAATGCAATCCAAATATAATTAAAAATATAATATTGAACAAACAATAAATTCAATCGAGAGATTTAATAGGGTAAATTTTAATTTAAATTATTTAAGAGATTAATATATTATTATTTGGTAGTGAGTGTTTGGTACTTTGTGATATAATGTATGTTTTAAAAGTATTTTTTTAAAAAAATATATTAAAATATTTTTTTTATTTTTAATATTAACATATTAAAATTATTAAAAAATATTAATTTAGTATCTTTTAAAATAAAAATATTTTTAAAACGCAATTAGATACATGTAAAATTGTAACATCAAACAAGCAATAAATAGGGTAAATTTTAATTTAAATGATTTTAAAATTAACATATGAGCAAATTCTTAGCCACATTGGATCCTAGGCCGGGTACAAAGATAAATGTATGTATGGTAATATTTGTTTAAAAGGTTGTGTATGTGTTTTGCTTACGTTACGTAGATGCAATTTATTTAATTAAAAAAAATATATAGTTATTGTTCATGAATTCCATAATGTTTTTGCATCCAAAACGTATGGAAAAGAAAAGCAGTAAGTATGCATTGTTACTTAATAATAATAATAATATAATTGTTAGTAATATATCCAACATTTGATATGCGCTCGGTGTGTTATAAACCCCACTTTTTTCAATGTTATGATCTTGCCTAGAATTAAATAGTTTTTTTTCTTGAATATAATGGTTGGCATAACTTGTTTAAGAGTCAATCAGAATTACCTCACAAATAGGCCAATTAATTTAGTAATTTTCTTGTCACAATGTAATTAATATGTTCTATTTTTTCTTAAATTTGAATTATAGTTAATATAATACGAGTATTTAGCAGATTTTGTGATATATCTCGGGGATGTAATAACGGCAAACAACATACCAATTGCAAACGCAAGCTTGTATTGGGATAAAGCAATATCTCCAACGAGGGCAAGGGGCATACCGTGGGCTAGTATCTTTGGTAATCACGATGATGCACCATTTGAGTGGCCAATGGAGTGGTTTTCTTCTCCTGGAATTCCTCCTATTCATTGCCCTGCACCTAACGCATCATCATGCTCAGGTAAGACTGGAGAGTTTTAACCGCCAAGCTATGGAAATGGAATAATTAATAATTTCTTGATAGCCCATTAAGCCTGATTTTTACTTAGTAGTTCCTGTTTCCCAAGATTATTGTTCCTGTTTCCTTTTCCTTTCGAGATTGAGAATCTTTCTTTGAGCTAGTGCATGGCAATGGGCTAGCATGTTTGTTGCTGTTTCTTTTTAGCGAGATTGATGTTAGCTTTTCTTACTTAGGGTTACAATTTCCGTTCCAGGGGGGAGTTACTGTAGCTTTAGAGGCACACAACGGATAGAGCTAATGAAAAAGGAGATTGAGCATAATCTCCTAACGTTGTCTAAAAATGGTCCAAAAGATTTGTGGCCAAGTATATCCAACTATGTCCTCCAGCTCTCATCATCAGATGATCCAGAATCACCAGTTCTGTTCATGTATTTCCTAGACTCTGGTGGCGGATCTTATCCTGAAGTTATTTCAAATGCTCAAGCAGAATGGTTCCAGCATGTATCTGAGGAGATCAACCCTGATTCAAGGTACCAGTCATGTGTTAACATAAGTGATTTGGAATCCTGGGGCTATGGCCTGCCTTGTTCTAGCGTGGTCAGTAGCCAAGCAGAGGAGGATTAGTCGTGGTAGATCCGAAAGATCACATATATACCCCACATCATAAGTAAAAGTGATAAAGCCAAATGGGGTCCCTATTGATTTTAATGCGCGGGATGTGAAACAATGTTGGCCTAAAATTATATGGAACAAACTGGGAATTTCATTAACCATGTGTTTTTTTTTTTTCCTTTTTTAACAGGGTTCCTGAGGTTATCTTTTGGCATATACCAAGCAAAGCTTACAAGAATGTGGCTCCCAGGTTAAGGATCCACAAGCCTTGTGTTGGTTCCATGAACAAAGAAAAAGTTGCTGCTCAAGAAGCTGAATTGGGTATCATGAACATGCTAGTTAAACGGTCTTCTGTCAAGGTGAGGTCCTGCTCAAGATACAATGTTCAATGCTTAAAATTAACTCACACTTTCAAGCCATTGTGGAAGTTTGAAAATTTAGGATAATGGAGTAACTCTGGAGCATTGTGTTCTATAGTCTTTCTTCAAAAGTTGAAGGAAGGTTATTGAACAAATAACTTACAGTTCCAACGAGTTTTGACAACCCAATAAAGAAGTAAGTCTTCATGGTATGGGGACCAGATAGAGGACGTGCTACATGTGGATAAGTTTTGTGGAAGTTGAAGCTCAAATAAAGTTGTCCATCTGCTTTAAATTTTGACAAAGCCAAATGGGGGTCCCTATTGATCGTACTTCTTTGGATTGTGGCAGGCAGTATTTGCAGGACACAACCATGGATTGGACTGGTGCTGCCCCTACAAGAAACTTTGGCTATGTTATGCTAGGCATACTGGTTATGGTGGCTATGGAAATTGGCCTAGAGGAGCTAGAATTCTGGAGATTAATGACCAGCCCTTCTACATCAAGACATGGATAAGGATGGAAGATGGAAATGAACACAGCCAAATTATCCTGAGTCCTTGACAGGTTACCCCTGTAATACCACTGTCTGTCAATGGAGGAAAAAACCTCCTGTTATCAACCTGTGTGTAATGGTGGAAATGCCCTTTTCCCCACCTCTTTACCAGTAAAAGAAATTCAACCCAAAAGGTTGTAGAAGTGTAGACTAGTCAAAATGGATGAACGCGTTTAGACATGGAGAACGCTTGTCAAACATACCATCCCACACATGCTAGTGCTCACGTTAGCATCTCCCATCACCGTACAAGAATTTCTGGAAATGAAAAGGAGCCACTGGGCAACACAAACATTAACGCAGTGTTTTATATAGTTTCTAAAAGTATTTTTTATTTAGAAATATATTAAAATAATATTAAATAAAAGATTTTTTTTACACTAATATATTAAAATGATATAAAAATGTGATTTTTTTAAAATGTTTTTTGAAAAACACACCGATTTCATCCATTTCATCATATATTCTATCAATGATTTCATTGATTTGTTTTTGAGCCGGACTTTGTGCCCTTGCTCGCAAGTGGGATTCAGTCCTAGCATGCACAAAAGACTTACCTTTTTTTTTCTTATAAATTATTTATGAAAAATAATTTCTTTATTATAAATCTAAGTTAAAGTTATTTTTCAAAAACCACGTCAAACATGCTCTAACTGGAGTTCTTATCCTTTGATTTCTTGTTTTATAAAAACCCATAAAACAATTCAATATATTTTTAACTCTTTTGGGGTTTTTTTTTCTTTGCTTTCCTTTCGGTATACGTGTTGGGCTTTCCCAAAATCTAATCCAAAGCTACAGCTGACAGGCCACTCGTATCACCATAATACAAGCTTTAAGCTACTAACCCAATTGAGCCAGAATTTGATCTTGAATTACCCAGTTTCACAATTATATGGACTTGAGAAAGAATCAGAATCAGAATTTTGCATCCCATATGGGATCGGCTTGCTCAGCTCAAGATCTTGTGGAGGACTTGGAAGCGTGGCCCAATTGCTAATCGCCTTGTGTTCTAGGGGTTTCATGGTGATTGACAGTGTGGTTAAAAAGCTGTTTTTTAAAAATTTGATTTTTTTATTTTAAATTAATTATTTTTTTGATTTTTTTATTTCTTTGACATGTTCATATCAAGAATAAACTTAAAAAATAATAAAAATATTATTTTAATATATTTCCAATTAAAAAACACATTAAAAAATAATATCTACCTCACTACCAAACAAGCCCTTTAACTACAACAAGAATGCTCTATCAAAGAATCAATTTCACATTTACATTGTTTGTCTCAATGATGATGATGTGATTAGGCAAATTGATTAAATAATTTAGATGCTCCAAAGCATGTTATGCTTTCTTTAGCCTGTAATTAATTGTTTTAGTTGCACTTTGTGATTATTCAAGTAATCTGGATCATTATGCTCCATTGTTTTCTTACAAGGGACCATAGTTGAAGAAATCCATCAATGTAAATGTCTTTCGACATGGATTTCATTTCAACTAGCAGGCCTCGTCGTCTTTCCCAGCAGGAACTAGGGATCATAGCAGTGTATGGCTAGAATTGTCGAGACTTGAAACTCAGATAAAGCTAATTTGTACCTCAACTTTCTTGATAGAGACAAATGGGTCCGTACTCCATTGGATTTTGGCAGGCAAGAACTTGGAGGACATGCCCATGGATTCGATTAGCTCTGCCCTCTGCAAGAAATCAATAGGTTCTGGCTATGCTTTCGATGGCATACTGCTTATGATGGCATATATATAAGCAAGGACGGAAGAAATAAGTAAAACTTAGTGAAATTGAGCATCCCTTCTTTATTAATTCATTAATTACTCCCATCCATTATGTTGTGACTTCTTAAATTAGTGTTTGTTCTTTAAATTGTTGTTTATTTAAAAAAATATTAAATTTGCTTCTTTTTTTTTTAATTTTTTGATGTTTTTGATATATTAATATTAAAAACAAAAAAATCTAGAAATATATGTATTTTTAATTGAAATGTACTTTAATTAAATAATAATCATACATCACAAAATTAAACACATACTTAGTTGTATTTGACATTAATCAATATTTTTAAAAGTAAGATATTAAAGAGTATAGATTAAGAGGTGAAGTTTTACGGGTATAAAAAATAATAAAAAAATAAAGTTTTAAGAATGTTCATTAAAAAGTTGAAACAATATATGTAAGTGGGGATCTCAATATAAATAAAATCATTTTTAAATTTAAAACTTAAATAATATATATTTCTGTTCTAATGAAAGTGAGAAAAGAGAAAGAATAATTTAGTATTTTTTTTTTTAAATGCACAAATATCAACCTATCTCCCCTCTATGAAATGTTTACTTTTATTCCCTGAGAGATATTATTTACTCCGGATTAAGCATTATCCTTTATACTTTTTTCTTTTAAATTTTTATATAACAAACAAGTAGAATTTATTAGTATAGTATAATTTATTTTTTAAAATAATTTTTACTTATAAATATATTAAAATAAAATTAATATATAAAAATAATTTAAAATTAAAGAATATTTTAAAACTTTTTAAAAACACATTTCTACCGACAAAAGCAAGAAGCCAGTTTGTTTTTGCTATTTTGCTCTTGTGCAAGACCAAGCCAGGCCACCATTTATGGATCATGAACGGCGAGCATCAGAAAAGAAATAAACCGGAGAACGGGGGAAGGCCAAAGTCTGTGGATTTTGTAACGTCAGAAAAGCAGTGTACGGTTTAGTCAATTACGAGACAAATAAACTATCAATCAAGATGATGTGCTTACGTTATTTGTCTGTCTCCTCAGTCTCTGACATTTAACAGAACCAATTCATTTCCGTACCTCTTAATCTATAAGAATAATATTTTTTATTTTTAAAAATTTATTTTTAATATTAACACATAAAAAAATTTTAAAAACATAAAAAAATAATTTAAAATTAAAAAAATTATTTTCCTATTAGTTACTCTCTGATTTCTTTAAAAAAAATAGATACAAATAGAAGATAGAAATATTCAGTGAGATATTCTTTTTATTTTTGATGAGTAATGAATTCCATTTTCTTTTTTCTTTTTATATTTTTTGTTTTTTATAAAATAAGTCTAAAAAATAAGGATAAATTGGGCAACCATAAAATTAAAATAAACAATAAATTAACTTGATAATAATTTTTTTTTTGATGAAATAACATATTTTTTTACATATTATAATTTAGAATTATGATATTTAAATAATATCGTGTTTTATAACTATAATATTTTATAACTGCAATATTAATTACCTTTTGTAAATTAGTCAATTGGTTCATTAAACCAGTAAATACCAATTAAAGCTTTACTATACATTACACCTCCCCCCCAACAGTTTCTCCACCACACCATCACCACCACCCTTATTCGTAGCTCCAGCAACACCACCTAATCATCTATTACATGCACCACCACCCCCATCACATTCCTCCACCTTCACCCCCTCATGTTATTCCACCTCCACTACTAACACCAGGAAATTATTCAACTGCTATAATTGTCTTTTTTTTCTTACTTGCTGGTCTATTTCTTCTTGCACTCCTCTCAATGGCTCTTTGCTTCTTCATCATTTAGTAGAAATAGAAGAAAATAGCTTAGAAAATTGAGATCCTAGAGTTCAATGAGCGTACTAAAGTCCAAGAAGCCATTGTTCCAAGTTCACAAGGTGAGAAAATTATAGTGCTAAACATCGAAGAGGATGTGCATCTTTAGAAGAAATTAAAAAAACAAAAAACTAATTAAAGGTTCGCACTTTAAGTCGGCTCACCATTATCCTCTGGATTCTAACATAGCAACATCCTCTTCGTAGTCTAATTAGCACCTTATGGAGCACAGGCCGATCGAAACACAGATAAATAAAATAAATGGCAATATAATTGTATATTTCTTGTTAACAGTTACCAATATTCCTACTCTTGAAAGTACTCACATAAGATTATTTACATGAATAAGGCTCAACCACTTAACTGATACATCTGTTCATACAAAATTATAATGAATGCAGTAGTTATTAATCACCATATTAATTAAAATTTTATTACGGTTTTCACTATAATATTAATTTAAATATCATGGTTATAAAACATGATATCATTTAAAGATCTTGATTCTCAATAATGATATGCAAAAGCATATTATATTGCCAAAACTTTTTGGAAGTGTATTATTCTACCTAAATTTAAAAATAACTATGCTAATTTTATAATTTATCCAAAAAATAACTAATATGGTTAGTTTTTGAACTTATTTTAAAGTGTTTTTCACTTAAAAATATATTAAAATAATTTTTTTATTTTTTAAAAAAATTAATTTTTAAATAAAATTTTTAAAATTTAATAAAAATCCTGAACTTTTCTACAATAGTACCATAAACCTTTTAAAAAGAATTATATTAGAGTTTTGTCTTTTCCTTATGCTTTTTTTGCATCACTTTTATTTAAAAAAATTAATATAGATATCCAATTAATTTATATGCATTTTAATTAATCTTTAAGAAGCAAATACATAATTGGAGTAATTAAGCTACTCCCCTAATCATGGGTGGCTTTTCTTATATAGCTGACTTCTCTTACCACGACTATTGCTTAGCTAATGATGATGATAAACCCTTCGAAACAGCAACTTCAACAAAGAAGGAAGACCCCATCAGAACTTGCTCCCTTTTTTTTTTTTTTGTTTTTTTAACATCACGAAGTAAGGAAATCTTGAACTTTCCATAAGGTTTCAAGATTCAATCTTGTTTTACCAACGGTGTTCTTATATTTTTGATATAATGCTCTAAGAGGTAAGATTTTTTGGCACTAGTACATGTTTTTTCTTTTCTTTTTGTTTCTACCAGTTCTCGATCGATGCTTTTGCCTTTCAGAGTTGGATGTAACAGCTTCCAGAATTTGTTCAACAAATATTGTTTTTTAGTCTTCAATTGTAATTGTCAACTGAGAAAAGTAAAAATAAAAAGAAGGGAAGTTACTGAATTTGATATTAATGTGTCCGGAAAGGGTGAGGCTGGAAATGGATGTATTGGCTTTGTTTCCTAGAGCATTTCCTTGAAATAATTTGTGTTCTCTTTTCTTTTTTCCTCTTCCCTCCCTAACTTTTCCCGCTAGGGATGTCACTACTGACAGTTCTTTATAAATTTGGTCAAGGGTTTATGGTTTTTTTTGTGTGGAAATTTTAGGTGTACTTGAAGAAAATATGATGGTGTTCATTGAGTTTTGTTAGAGTGATTGATTTCATTTATCTTCAATGGCAAGGAAGAAGAGCTGGTTTGGTTGGGTGAGGAGGCTATTTGTCTCTGAGCAAAAACCAAAAGCAGAAAAGGTTAATGCTTCAAGGAATCTTTTTGTTTCTTTAGCTGAGATCTTGCATTTCCTTCTGGTTAAATTTTCTGCTTAATTTTAACCGATTCAGAAATCAAAGAGGTGGAAATGGGTTCTTGGAGGCCTCAATGTCAAACAATGGCTTGCACTTCCAGCTCCACAGAGAACAGTCAGTGAAGCATCAGAAACACAAAAAAAGTATGCTTTGACTGTTGCCCTTGCAACAGCAGCTGCGGCTGATGCTGCTGTTGCCGCTGCTCATGCTGCAGCTGAGGTTGTCCGGCTCACAGGTGCCTCACATCCTTCCCGTCATTTCACCAAAGGAGTGGAAACTTTGGCTGCCATTAAAATACAAAGCGCTTTCCGTGCATATCTTGTGAGCTCTCTGAAATCCGAGTCCTATTTTGCGACATAACTCCTTAGTTTTTCATCTTGATTTTTTGTGGGTTATGCTATATCTTGTTAAGACTTCTTGAGTTCATATAAGATGTTGTTGAAACTGCATTCAAGATAGACTGCTATTTCTCTAACCGTCGAATTTAATCCCTTTTTGTACTTCACGTGAGATCATTTTATGATTTTTGCATGCAAGATGGATGAGATTTTGATCGAGTAGATGAGAAAATTCCAGTCGCGGTTTAAACTCTAAAGTTGTCCCATGAGGAAATAATCTTCCGCAAGTATATTACAATGTTGCGCAGAGAATGATTTCATCATTTGAAAACTTCTAACAAGGAAAAATTCATATTATACCTCTCTTAGTTCACTCATTACATTAATAAACATTAAACAGCACTTTTAGCAGCGTATTCTGAGAAGTTTGCTACTATTTTGGTCTGAACTTCTATAAAGAAAGATGCTATATATTTTTTCTTATGAATCAAATTTAAGCTCAAAATGTTTTGGCAGGGTGTGGATTAAGCAAGTTGTGTAAGCTGATTATAAAACCAGAAATTTGTCAAATTATTCGCTCTGCTAAAAAAACATGCCTCACTGCCTGATTTGGGTTTTCAATGGGATTGAAACAGGCAAGAAAAGCCTTACGAGCACTGAAGGGATTGGTGAAGCTTCAAGCCATTGTTCGTGGACAAGTTGTTAGACGCCAAGCACTCATCAAAATGAAACATTTGCCATCAAATGCAAAAATGCGGTCAGAAGTCCAGGCAAAAGGCATTACTGCAGATGGATTTTGTAAAAGCAGTGAAAATAAACATGCTGTCAAGTCAAAGAAGGAGGTGCAAGAGAAGGAAACTAAGGTAGGAGAGATGATCTTGCAGCTCCTCAAGTCAAAGGAGGTGGTTGAGAAAGAACACAAGGTATGAAGGATTATTTGAATAAAGTTCTTATGTTTCTTGTGGCTCATGCTTGTTAGAGTGTATTCGAAAGAAAATTAATAAAAGAATGAGAATCTATAGACAAGAAAATGATTTTTAAGAAGCCATTTTATTTTCTGTTACGTCTAGGATATTTTCTCTTTGGAGAATGAAATACATGATCTCTGATTGAGCTTCATGTGATTAACAATATCCTTGATTTTGTCTGTTCATGGGAAGAACGATAAAAGAGAAATTCAAACAGATCATATGGTAAAATCTAATACCTGATTGACATGAACGAGCCTGCACATTCAAATTTGTGTAGGATGCCGAATTCTGCAGCTCAATTTGATTCATTTCAACATTTTTTCATTGGGCAGCTTGTATTGAACAACCAAAAGAGTTGGAATTTTAGCTGGCGTTCGAAGGAAGACGTGGAAGCTCTGTTGTTAAAAAAGCAAGAGGCTAACATCAAAAGAGAGCGAATGATGAAATACTCATTTTCTAACCGGGTAACTTAATCTTAAATTCCCTTTCCAGTTGCAATCTCTTTAGTTACAGCTTACAACAGGGAAATTAAAAAAAGAAGAAAGAAATAGAGCTATTCAATCTATTGACAACCAAATTAAGCATGAGTCCTTTTCTTCTTATGTTCAGATTCTGCAACATAATTTTTCTTTCAGGAGAGAGGAAATGGTCTATTGGAAGAACCGCAACTCGCCGAGGAAAGTGGTAGACAGAGTCACCAGATAAATCAGTGGCCGAACAAAGAGACCTATAATAGAGAAAGGATGGAGAATTTGAAATCAGCTCCCATCTCTAATTTTTTTACTGGTGATATATTCAGCCCAGCACAAGTTAAGACCAGAAGTACCCGAAAACAAGATTTTATAGAAGGGTTGAATACACCTGTGTCCTTCCCCAGAAGATCATTTGGCAGCATGCGACCAAATTTGGCTGGAGATGGTAATTCCTTGCCAAACTCTCCAGTTTTTCCTACTTATATGGCTCCAACGCAATCTGCAAAGTTAAAGGCAAGGTCGATGAGCACACCAAAGCAACGAGAAGGATTTCAAGATTCTTGCTTTGAGTAGAACTTGCCATGCAAGAATGGACTCCATCTTTGGTCTACATATAATGGTGAATCGTTTGGAATTAGAAGAAAAACTTGCAGCGTCTCAACGCTGTGCTGGAAGACTTCATTTTAATCTTTGGAGTCCATAACTAATTACTTTATTCCTTTTCTTTTCTGGTTTACCACCTTTTTTTATTTTTCCTTTTTGGGTGGAGATGAAGTGTGTGTTGGTGCTCATTTGACACCAAGTTTTCATGAGAAATACTCGGTGAATCCTCAATGTAAAGTTTTACGTGTGTTAAAAAAGAAAGAAGAAGCAGCTTGTAATGAAACTCTTTCAGTACATATCTGATCATTCGCCAAACCAGCCAAAACTTGCTAGCGCCCTGTTTCTCTACGTACATTAGAGTTGGACACGAATTATCTTTCAGCCTGCAAGAACACAGCTTCATGACCATGGATGATATATCAGTAGCTATGAACAATTTGTCTTAAATATTTCCACGGTTTTTTGTTCATGTTTTGTCATTGAAAATTTTTGTGGTACAATTTGCTTCGTATCCTGCAAAATGCTGTTTAGGGTTCATTACTGGTGCATCATAACCTCTGTGGTGCAGGATTTTCAATTACAGCACCTAAATACTATGGCTTACAAGTTATGACAAATTTGAATAGGTTAGCCTCACTTGAAGTTGATTGGTCTAGTTTACAAACCTACAAGATTACCTTCGACAAAAAACAAAAATTACAGAACTGGTGAAACTTTCTAAATAACTCCAATTAGGACCAAACCAAGTAGACATGCCTTTAGAATTAGATTTTTTTATATATATATATATAAACTTTTCAGGTGATATTTGCGTTGTCGTGCCTCTGCAGTTTCATATAATGGTTAAACCCACAATAACTTTAAGTGTACAGCAAAGATTTTGGATTAAAATCATCGAAGCTATATAATGAATGATATCCACTAGACTTAAACAAACCATTTTTTATTCTTGATTTATTCGGAGATCATATGATGCTATAGAAACATAAGTTTATTAGAAACAGGACTTTTCTTGCACAAAATAAATGGCCTGGCATATTCCCCGAATACACATATCATGGTGTTTCTAGTTAAGTTGAATTGGGAACTTTGGCTGTTTGCTTGGAAGAAAGAGCCCCCGGAATTTCTCTGATTCCGGTTGTTTTTTATTCTCGTCAAACGTTGCTAAGATGTAAGTTTCAATCGGCTTTCCGGGCCTCTTTGTAGTGTCATTCTTCACTAGTTGAACCATGTTTGTGTTGTAAATTCTTGCATTATCAATGCTGGTTTCCGGTCCTCCTCCAGCTGAGGGCCAACCGCTCTCTGATACAACATTCTCCAATGAACCTCCACCAGCCCTCTCAAGTGCAGAGTAAAAAGCATCCGACATTGCAACAAAAAAATTAGGGTATTGAAACGGTGGATCCTGTACTATAACAGATGGATCAGGTAAGGAAATTGAGCATAATAGAGGAATCTGTGTGTTTCCGGAATGACTGAAGTACGGGCAAATGTTTACGAGTAATAACGGATGGTTTGTGACCAAAAAGCTAATAGCAGGGGCTACAAGTGATTGGCATGCTGGGTCGAATAGGCCATGTGATGGAGGGTACGACTCTCCAAATGCACCAGCAATGGTAGCAGTAGTAACTTTGGTTCGATTCCTTAGACCAGCAGCAGAAATTGAATTGTGAAGGTTTTGAATGGCAGAGAAAAATGCTGAAGCAAATGGATCAGCCGGTTTCTCTTCATTTCCAACAGGAATATAACTGAACCTGACATTAGTGTATCTTATCACATTGTTTTGAACCAATGCATCTGCATTGTCTTGACTGGAAGCGAGGTTTGGAATGTCAATGTCTGGAACACCAAGGACGAGCTCGATGCTGGAGCCTCCAACAGCTTAAAGAGTTGCTGGGTCTGGATCATAGATTCTTATTCTTTGTATGTTGTACTGGTTGAAAAGAGCTATAACTTCTAGCTCGGGTGGTAATTAAGTTGTCACCTCCATAATCAACAGGCTCCCGTTTGAGCATCTGCAATACATTAAGAAATAAATATTCACTTTAGGTTTTGCTTTAAAAACATTGTATACCATATGTTCAACTGGAGACAGGAGCTTGTGGAAAAAATAAATATATTTTTTAATTAATCCTATTTCTTCTCTTTAAATTTGGGATTTTTTTTAAAATTTTCCTATTCATTATTAATATGATTTTCTCGTTTTTTTTTTTTTTTTTCTAAATCAAGGTTTATAATAACCATTTTTACTAGTGAGACTTGGATGGAAAAAATTAAGTATTTTAGGGGTATTCCTGTAATTATCATGTTTTGGTCTTTGAGAATATCTATAATTTTTTTAGGTTTTTAGCTCACAACAAAATCGACTAAGTAAAACTGTAGAATGGTTAATTTCGTGTACTGCTAAGACATGAAAGATTAAAATCTTGAAAATTAAGGATTCTGACTCTTTAATGTTGTTTCTTTGTGCCGATGATACGGTTAAATAGGACAGAACAAATCATGGTGGCTGTGACTCTAGGAAAAGAAAAGGAGTGAGGAATAAATTATAGAACTTTGTTATCTAAAGTGAATTCTGGTTGAGGAGGAACTAGGTATTTGGTTGGAATTGTACCGCGGGTTGATCCATTTTTTTCACAAAAAAATAAAAATTAAGATGGTATAAATGTTCTTAAAAATAAAATAAAAAATCTAGGATTATGATTATTGACTTTAATAAGTTTAATAAGCTTAAATAATTTAATAATATGATTAGAAAATAAGATATTAATAATAAAAAAAAACAACAATAACAATTCAATACATAAAATAATTGCCCACTAATATTATAGAAATATGTCTTTATAATATTTTTAAAATGTCTTAATGATTTTATTTGTTAATAAAGTAAAAAAATTAATAGGAATGAGATAATTATATAGGAAGAAAAATAAAAGAAACATGAATCTCAATTCCCAACGAATAAAATGATAAGAGAAAAATTTGAAAAACAAGCAATATCTAAAAGAAATTGACTTGAGTCTGTCCAAGCTATCACATGCATGAATTCTTAAAAATACATCCTTTTAAGGAACCACATGATGATTTTGCATCATCCGACTCAAGTAAAGATCAAATCAAATCTATAAACTAATTGTGGGACCAGGATAACCCTATTAAAAATAAATCATATAAAATTATGAAATTCAATTTTCAAACCAACTTAATATTAAAGAGTATAATTAAAAAAAATCAAAAAAAATGAAAAAAAAGCTCGAGACAATCCTAGCGAACCTGTTGAATTTATGATCCAAGACATGATATTGTGATAATTTTATTAAAAAAGATAAAAATAATAATAAATACTAATTTCAAACGAACCCAATAATAAAAAATGAAATTAAAAAAAATTAAAAAACCATAAAGAAGCCAACTCAATCTAATATTTAAAACCTATAATACAAATCATGAGGTTAAATTATAACATATTACTTATGATGTTAAATTATAACTAAAGCGAACTCGATCTAATAATTAACCATAAAATTAACAAAAACAATAATTAATACTCATTAAATTATTCATTATTTTTTCAATTCAAATACATTTAAATTCAAAATCCCACCCAGTTTTATTAAGTGGCCATTTAAATCAATTTTACCCAACACCCAAACAAACCATAAAATACAAATTCCTACATTAATATAACAAAATTATCATTAAGAATAAATAAAATATTTAAATATACAAGTACATTATAAATACTATAAATAATTTTTATTAAATTAACTTAAAATATAAATAAGTAAATTTATTTACACGATAGAGTGAAACATAAATGAGTGAAACTTGACAAAAAAAAAAAAACTAAAAAGAGGGAAGCTAAAGCCTTGGGAGATATTTTTTGCGCCATAGCAAGTAGGTGGTGGCGGCTGGATTTGTGGAGGTGATTCTTGGGTTTTAGTGAGAGAAAAAAAGAGGCCAAGGTTTCGGGTTCTAGAGGGAGAAACATGGTGCGGAGATTGCGTTTGAGTTAGCCTACCATCAGGTTATAATTTCTTTTAAAATTACTATCAGAATTTTTATTGATACTTTGATTGATGATCTGACATGTTAGAAATAATTGGTGAAAATTTTTATTTTATTGAATTTTTCATCTACGAAAAACTTCTATTGCATGTTCTTTCGGTAAATCACAATAAAATATTGGGTGTGGTTGCTTTTTTCTTCAACTATCTGGCAGTGTTCCAGCACAGAAAAGAGTAGGGTAAAAGGTTCCAGAAAGTACGCAGAAGATAAAGACAAATATAGAGTCCTGAAACCATGTTGCGATTAATTTATTCTCCTTCAGATTAATTTTATTAGCTTTACCATCTAACACTTACATCTGTCGCTCCCAAATTTGAAACGATTATAAATATGAGGAGGCAGCCCTTTAACGCAAGCACCACGAAGTTCACAAATAAGCTGAGTGATTTAAAAAAGCTATTGATATTGTTTTTTTATCTGAATAGGGAAATAATACTGGTTTGCAAATGTTGTGCACAGTGATGATTAGAAGAAGGCACAGCTTCCTACCTAACGAATGATGTAATCCAATTCAATAAGGAAACAGTTTTCTGATTTTTTTACTAGAAATCCTTAAAAAAATAGTGTCAAGTGAGGCCCCCATTATTAATTTCTTTCTGCGTAAACTGTTCCTTTCGAAGAAGCAAACTCTTTTGCATGGAATCTGTACAAGTTTACTCCTCGGATATCCGCTTCTCAACTGTGTTGGTGATGGATTCTTGGTGATACAAGCTTGACCGAGGAGGGCAATGATTATACTATTGTAAACACGTTATGTGAGCTTTCAGTTCTTCTTTGTTGCCACTGCCGGCCTGGAGGCTGTGGCACTAGCTGGCAAAAGCTTGCATGACTATTAGAGCTCAAGATTCCCAGAAGTAGGGTAGGTTTTATATTTATGAATCATGATTGCAGCTTGGCAGAAAATTCACATCAGATTTTTTCTGGTTTCAGAATCTATTCACTGCTTCATTTATAAAAAGAAAAAAGAAAAGGAAAGGTTGTTAAGAGGTTTACCAGCTCTGTAGAATCTGAGGTGCTGGATTCAAAGAGTTGAAGCCAGACTGAACATAAAAATAAAAGTCAATTACAGACCACATGAAGGCTAGCTCTAACTTGTCTTAAGGTCAATCGCATATGAAACAAAGGCTAACTGATGGCAGCCCCACGCAATCTATGAGCTCATGCAATGCCACAATAATTAATAGGATTAATGAATGATTAGCTCTAATTAAAGAATTGGATCACTATTTGGTTATCACGTAATGCATATGTAAATCTAACGTCATGCTGTGGATTTACTCATCATGGTTTAATTGTACTTTCGATCTCCTCTGCGCTTCGTTGACATCCATTTACGAAATAAATTAACATGGCGGAAAGCAACATGTAAATCTTGGTGCTAATGATCAAAACAGATTGGTTATCCATGGCTAGCACTGCGGCTGCTGCACCTCTCAATTTGAGGAATAGTATAACCTGACATCAGCTATTTAAATGGTTATGGATTTTATTTAAATTATATTTTGAAATTTTATTTAATAATTTAAATTTTTAAATTGAAATTATTTTTTAAATGATATTAATATCTTGATAATCAAGAGATCACATATTTAAATTTTATTTTTTATTTATATAATAAAAATTAAATAGAAAATAATGAGTATGTTTAACTTTTAAATCTAAAAAATTTTCATTTAATATATTAAAAAATAATACAAATTATATTTTTTTACCTAACATGGCTTTGCTTGTATTATAACTTTGATTTCTTGATGTTAGTAATTAACAATCTCCCTTGTTTCGCTTCCTGTGATGCAGCACATGATGGTTTCACCATCATGCACTCTACACGAGAACAGTACCACAAGTCTTGTTTGACCAATGAAGTTTCCACCATGTTCAGGGTACCATTAACATTAAACTACTTTTAATTAATTAGGTTGGTAATTATTGTTAATGAAGTAGTTAAATGCAGAAAATCGATCGGCCATGAATAAAAATGAATTCATGGCCCCTAAATGATCTGGGGTGGAGGGGAATTGCATGACATAGAGATTAGTTACTAAAAACTATTGTCATTAACCCTTCGAGCTGTCCTTATAATGTGATGTCTTCTGAAATGGTCTGGGAAGTGGTCCATTTCCCTTTAAATCGAATCCGAATCTGTTCTGCAAGAAACATAACATAAAAAACCATGTCCTTTTTCTTAATTTATTGGTTACAGGACTAATGGATTTTGAACCAATATTAATAATGGCATTTCTCCATAAAACATGGGGCTGTTGTGCCATTAGATAGACAAGAACAAGCACCTATGATACCGCAGAGGATATATAATCAAAGCAGCAGCAGAAACCATCCACAGTTTCTTGTTTCTAGAGCATGAAGTGTATTGGCTCTTAGAAATCGAACCAATGCTTAATGCTGAGTCCTGCTGACAAGGAAGAGAACCTTGAGCTAATTATTACCTAGCTTGGTTAAGGTAAGAACGATTGGCAGTTAATCTTTGAGTCATTGAAATTGAACTCAGTTTATGATCAGGTGATTTAAATAATAGCATTATACCCTTTTTTATTTACTATTATAATATGTATTTCTTCAATTTGTGTACTTTGGACATTTAAAAACTCTTCACACACGCATCTCTTTCCTTGATGGCTCATCTTGTCTTGTTTTGTGGCAAAACTGACTGCACACACACACACGCGTATATATATATCAGGTAATGATTAAGGTTCACATTTCACTGCTTTGAGCAACGCATAGTACACAGACTGGAAGAGAACCGGACCTAGCTGAATCAAGAGTCTTCAGAAAGTGAGTTTCTTTCTTGCTTCATGTATCTCTTCTATATTTGCTTTGAAATACACTTCAGAGTACAGCTTTAATGTAAAGAAAGTAGCGAATCCTGGGTTTTTCTCCTTTTGCTCATGTTTCGTCTTATACTCCTGTGTCTCAGGTGGAAACATTCCTAATTTGGGTTTTTATAAGCTTTGGTTGGCGCGAGTTTCAAGCAAGTTGACTGTATGGATGAACACAGTTCCTCTACCCCTAATTCTACGTTCGGGATCTTCTCAGGAAATCCCATGAATTGGGATTTCATGGATGAGATCTTGTATCAAGGATGGGCCGAGAACGATGGAGAGTTCAGCTTTCTGCAACAAGGTCCCGCCACCTCTAATGTTCTATATGACCACCCTTCACTATATATACCTTTTATGGGGTCTAATAATTTGAGTATAGCCTCAAACCAGCAGGATTATCAAGAAGAAACAGAAAGGCATTGCCATGGAAATCCACCTCTAGATTATCCTAAAAGCATGGAACTTGTTCAGACTGAACCTCAGGTTGAGGATTCTGTGGACACTTCCACGTCTTTACTGCACACTACAGGTTATCGAGTAGAAGCCGCTGGATTGGGTTTCGAATGGCAGATGGTGCCGAGGGTAAATCCAGTGACTTCATTTTCTGTGAAGGAGAGAGCAATGCAAGCCATTATATACTTAAAAAATTGTATCCAATATAAAGATAGTCTTATCCAGATTTGGCTACCTGTGGAGAAAGAAGGGAAAAAAGTCCTTGCTACTATTGATCAGCCATACTTCGTCAATCCGAGTTGTAAGAGTCTTGCAAGTTATAGAAATGTTTCAACTGCCTATCACTTCCAAGTAGAAGGGGATGCGACATTTTCTGTAGGGTTCCCCGGTCGGGTTTTCTTGGAGAAGCTGCCTGAGTGGACTCCTGATGTAAGTCTCTTCAGAAGTGAAGAATATCCGCGTAAAGATCATGCAATACAACATAACATTAGAGGGTCTCTTGCACTCCCTCTTTTCAAACAAGGCAGTGAGACTTGCCTGGGCATAGTCGAGATTGTGACTACTTCTCAGAAGATAACCTATCGTCCAGAACTAGAAGACATCTGCAAAGCTCTCAAGGTTTGTTCGCTTCCCATGTATCTTGCAAAGGATTTCAATTAGCTATCAAGTTTAACAGTGAGACTATTGTTATATAATTCATGTTAGTTCTGTTAGTTGCATATAGGCTTAATGTTTCTTTCATTTCAAATCCATTGACTTGCATTGAACTTTCAGATCTTTGAATGATTGAAATGCCTTTCAAAAGTAACAATGGTTATCAATTTCTTTAAGCCTGTGAAATAAGCAGAGAACTTAGCTCATTTTCTGGTCTTTACATGCATGTTGATTTGCAGGCTGTTGATCTAAGAAGTTCTGAAGACTTCTGCTCACCTGGTGTGAAGGTAAGTAGATAGGCCTTTTAGAAACAGAGACACTAGATTCAGGTTTCTGAAGTTTTCAGCGTTCATAACTAAGACCACAACTGCTGTTCCTTTTATCACAGACTTGCAATGGATTAAATCAAGTTGCAGTGCCTGAGATATCAGAGATTGTGAAATCTGTTTGCAAGACATATGGATTACCCTTAGCTCTAACATGGACTCTATGTAGCCGGCAAGGTAAAAGTGGACGCCAGCAGTTTGCTGAGAAGTCTGGCGCTTTTATATCCACCGTGGATTCTGCTTGCTTTTTGGCCGATAGAGATTTTTCAGGTTTTCACATGGCAAGTTTTGAGCAATACATTTTCCTAGGCCAAGGGATTGTGGGGAAAGCATTCACAACACAAAAACAATGTTTCGCGAATGATGTAACTTGCTTCAGCAAGAAAGATTATCCTCTGGCTCACCATGCCAAGATATTTGGTCTTCATGCTGCCATAGCGATTCCCCTGCGAAGCATTGCTACCGGATTAGTTGAATTTGTGTTGGAGTTATTCTTGCCAATAGATTGCAAAGACACCGAAGAACAAAAGAAGATGTGGGATTTATTGCCTATTGCCATACAACAGGTTTGCTGGAGTTTACAGGTTGTCATGGACAAGGGGCTCGATAATGGAGAAAATCAGAGTTTTGAATCATCACATTCGAAACAACCTTCATTGGATGAATCATCTTGGATTTCCCGTATGGTGGAGGCCCAAAAGAAGAGTAAAAGTTTCTGTGTCACATGGGGCTATCCAAAAGAGCCTAAAGAAGAGTTCAAGATGATAACTCATTGGGATGACTCTGCGGTGGAATTAGACCATAAGCAAGTAATTTCGGAGTTGGGTCAACTTCAGCAAAATTCTAGACCCAATAGCAATACCGAGGGTGATGGAGTTTCTGCTTTTGGCAGACATCTCTCATTTGGCAGCAGAAAAACAGGTAAGAAGAGACGGACCAAGACAGATATCCAGACAATCAGCTTGGAAGTTCTTCGACAATACTTTGCAGGGAGCCTCAAAGACGCTGCTCAAAGCCTCAGCGGTATGCAAATATCCTATCACAGATGAAATCACATGTTCATATATAAAGTAATGAGTAGCATTTCAATTTTAGATCTGAGGCATCCTTCATTACAGAATTATCATTACATTACGCAGACAAACATTTGCTGGAGACCAACTTGATATAATCCTCCAGAAACCTTTATTATCATTTTCGTTTGTAAAGCTAGGTTGTTGTCTTCAATAATCCTTTATTAGAGGACTGTCATTTGTTAGCTAATCAATGGTGTGATCACACTTCTTGTTCTAATTGCAGTTTGCCCTACTACTCTCAAAAGAATATGCAGACAACACGGTATCACGCGGTGGCCTTCTCGAAAGATCAAGAAGGTTGACCATTCCTTGCGAAAACTCCAGCAGGTGATTGACACAGTCCAAGGTGCCAAGGGTTCCATTCAGATTGAATCTTTCTATTCAGCCTTCCCAGAACTGAGCTCTACAAAACTTTCAAGTCCTGCTCCTTCTTCATCATTCAGGACGAGTGACAATTCAAGGCACTTTGATTCTCCACCTGATGATGCTATCTTTTCTGGCACTACCTCAAAATCCCATTCCTCTCCGTGTAGTAGGAGCTCTTGTTCAAGTACCTGTTGTTCTGCTAGAGCACAACAGCATGCCGCCACTGTTATAACTGGCTCAAGCAATGAAAATGGCGCTTTACCAGCAGAAACCTCGAATGGCGTTTTAAAGAGGACTAGCGGTAGTGAATTGGCGGAATTTTATTCCTTGAATAACGAAGGAGAACCAGACTTTCTCTTAAGACCACATATCCACAAAACAAGGACAATCAATGAGCAGATCCATCAAAGTCTGCTAGAAACTCCACCACAGTTTGGCCAGAGTAGACGAGGGGGAGATGTCTTCAGAGTTAAAGCCATTTTTGGAGTAGAAAAGGTTAGGTTATTCTTGCAACCAAACTGGGGTTTAAGGGACTTACAACAAGAGATTGGTAAATGTTTCAAGATAGATGATTTCACTGGCATTGGGCTCAAGTATATGGATGATGATGGGGAATGGATTCGTTTGAACCGTGATGATGATCTCGAGGAGTGCAAAGAGACACACAAATTCTGTCAAAGCAACACAATCAAGCTATCCCTTTACAAATATTCTACTGCATTTGGTTCCCGAGGTTCATGCTAAGGCTTCCATTGATCGTGTCATTAGTCTCTAGGACATAGATGTCTGGTTTCGAGCCAAGACCTAGTTTTTGGTACTATTTCTTGTTTTTAACTATTTTTTATTTCTAATTTAAAAAAAAATTGTTTATGAAAGAAAGTATGTGAAGGAAAAAACTGTACAGAGACATTATTTAATTTCAAAAATATATTAACTAAAATTAATAATTTAACATTTAATTATTATTGTGAAATGATGACATAATAATTGTGACAATGATTGTAACAATATAATAATTATAATTATGACATTTATAATAATAATATTAGTTATAATAATACCAAATTAGTAATGATTGTTATATATTTATAAATAATAATAATAATAATAATAATAATAATTGATGATAATATAATAGAGATGATTGAAAAATGATAGTAACAAAATTTTTAAATATATTTACAAAAATAATTGACGATGGATGAGATGGAGTTATCAAATAATATTAAAATAGAAAATGATTAATAATAAGAAATGATGGTGATAATAGTGGTTAGGATGATTATAAAAATAATAATAGTGATAATTGAAATTATAATGGTTATAATATTGATAATATCGTGCATATAAAACATAAAAAATAAAAAAATAAATTTGAGAAATTATTACGTGAGTCATCATGATCACCATGAACCCCCATTCATAATGAGATGGCAGTGGATCGCCAATAAAATAAATAAAAAATCGAGAAAATTATTAGCCCACTCAAATTCCTTACGTGGCAAGCACCAATCAAATTCCTTGTCTTTCGTTTCGTTTAAGGTACAATTATTTTGACAAGCCATAAATTTGATTTTGACTTCAAAACTCTGTGGTGTCGTCTCCATCTTCTTTCTATGGATGCACGGGAAAGGGCAAAAGGGACAACGCACAATGAAAGGAACGAAATTAATCATTTAATTCTTGAAACTTATTTTAGAGTGCGTTGAGATATGTTATTATATTATTTTTTTTAAAAAAAAAGTATTTTTGTAATGAAAAAATTATATTTTTTATTACCTTAATACACTGATATAAAAAATTAAAAAAATTTAAAACATTTTCAAGAGAAAAATATTTTTTAAAAATATTAAATACAGTGGCAACTGCCATACCAAATGAATGTTTAAAACAAGTAAAAAACCAATTTTTTTTCAAAATAATAAATATTAGAATATTTTAAAAAAATTAAATAATTCAATCAACCTAGAACAACCTTCACATCCCATTACCCAATTCAGCCATGTAGAGTTTAATTAGCCATGGCTAACAAGGACATGGATTGTGTCGTATCGTACGAAAGAATAGACTCGGTCGAAAAAGATAAAATGGGATGGATCTTTATGTCCCATATATTAAATATCAGGGACCAAGCCTGTCCACTCACGGCCCAAACCGATCGGATAAAAATAAATTTTGGGTTGGTACAACATAAATAAGTTGAGTGAGTCTATGATTTACTCCCATTTTGTTTTTATTTATGGTTAGAAAATGTTTTAATAAATTATTATTTTTTATTTTAAAATCATTTTCGCATACTAATATTAAAAATATTATTTTCATGTATGTTTAAATAAAAAATACTTTAAAAAATAATCGTTAGTATAATATTAAATAAATTTTCCATATGATAATTGTTGTTTTATATATAGGTTTGGTAAAAATAATTGTTGAATACTGAAAAAATTAAACTTTGATCAAAACTAATAAAAGAAATCATTTTATAGCAAAAAAAATTGTTTGGTTATTTTCAAGTATTTCTCATTTTAGCAAGTGAAAAAAAAGCTCATTTTAGTACATTATCTTTTTATCCTGAAATCTTATTTATTTAATTTCAAAATACTTATCAAGATTTAATGGTATTTTAGGTGGAATGAAAGGCATGATAAAATAGCTTATTCTTTTGCTCATATGATGGCCACTGGAGGCTTACATGGTCGTTAACTTCAAGGCCCGTGGGATTAGTTGTGGTGCGCGCAAGTTGACCCAGACACTCACGTTAATCTAAAAAAAAAAATAGCTTCTTCTTTCTTTTTCTTTTTTTTTAATCAAATATATTAATATTGTGATGAGAATACAATAACCTTCCTCCAAGGATTTAAATTTAAAATATCAACATCAATGATGTAATGTCGAGATGTAAACATTATAATAACTTTAAGATTAATTTTTTTTTAATTTATGTTACAATCTATTTTTTAAAATTATTTTTAAAAAAGCACTGCAATACTCGCCCCTCTCTCTCTCCATGTTTTCTTCTTGATACAAAATTACTGCGCACCTTATCATCCATGGAGAACAGGAGGTCCCCATGTAAAATTGAATTCAATTCAACATATAATTTAGTTTTAAACTGACTGTAAATAAAAATTTGTCCATGAGTGCACAATATAACATTATATTGGTAGAGAAATCAAACTATATAAAACATTTTCTACTTTATAAAAACTTTTTTACAGTTAAGTATTGTAATACATAATCATTTTTTTAACTAGAATACAATATAAAGAATATATTTTTAAAATCATTCGAGAACAGGATTCAGTCTCACTTATCAGGCAAGCTCATTCGAGGATATATATCTCTTATAATTGAAAAAAAAACAAAAACTTGACTAATTCCCAACATCAAGATCTTTCCCGGTTAGAGATATGGACAGCAACCATGCAAGTTTGTGTGTCTGTGAGCATTTTCTGTCGTTCTAACATGGATGAAGGAGAGCTTGTTCTCATCTTCTGGCTACTGAAAAGTCCTTGTTTTCAAACGAGTGATTAAGATAGAATTTAAATAGTCATACCTACCAATCTTTATACAGCTGGATAAGATGGTTTGGTTTAGTTCAATCCTAACAAATTAAACACTGTTTGATTTTCACTTGATATGTCCTAAAGAAGTAGGAGTTCATGATCTTGTTATATTTACCATTTATATTTAATAATTGTTGAAGGAAAAAACCCACTACAAGTGAAGAGTGATCCGATCTTTCAATAAAAGAAAATGGATTTAGAATATATGAAATAGAAATAGCATCATCGCCTTATTCCATGCTTTCTTTTCAAGATTTTGGAGTAGAGTTATCCTTATTATATAGTTTATTACCCATCAAATCTTTTATAAAATATTTTGCATTATTATCTATTTTTTTTAGAAAATCTGTTAGTAACGCTTATATTTTTTTTTTTAAAAAAAGAATTTTGCTCTAGCCTCGGCATAATTTGATAGTTTGTGAATTGATCAACATGAAAATTTTCATGATAGACACAATCAAATCAAAACTATGGAATATTATAAAAGATGTCCAAGTATTTGTATTCAAGCAGCTAGTGAGGAGAAGAATTTAATTACATCGATCATTAGCTTGTAGTTGCATATGAGTTTAAAAATAAATGATTAAAAAAGTTATAAATTAATAATTTTAAAAAAAAAAACTAAACTTCTCCAACTTTTCAGATTTTTCAAATCAAATCTCATAAATCATACAGTTAATTTTTTAACATAGAATGTTTTGAAATATAGTAGTGGTTACTTTTTAAAATATTTTTTGTTTAAAGATATATTAAAATAATTTTTTTATTTTTAAAAATTATTTTTAATATAAATATATTACAACAATCTAAAAATATAAAAAATACTATTTAAAACACAACATCAACATAAATTTATCGCCTAAGAAGATGTGATAGGTAAATCTGACTAGTTAATATAACAAAAGTATTTTAAGAGTTTCTCTGAATATGTATACTCAAAATTTTTATTAAACATATGATCAATGTTTTAATAGTTAATATACTGAAATTTTTACATAAAAAATAAAAACGCGCAAATAATCCTGCCCTGTTTGAGTACAAAAGGCAAAAGGTAGAAATCTTGCGTGCAAATCATGCAAGAATATTCTTCTTCCAGTCGTATTTTTATGTCTACATTATAGTATAAAACCTGATTTAGAAATTATTTTAAATAAAAAATACTGAGCGGTGAATTAGATAGTTAGACATGCTAGTTAACAAGTCAACTTAAATTTAAATTTTTTATATAAAAAATTATTAAAAAAAATATAATTTTGATTAAAAAAATTAGATTTAGCCACTAATTAATCAGCCCAAGTTAATTAAATTCAAATCAACAAATTACTAAATTGCTTGAAGACCGGATCACGGGATGAAGTTTTATAACAATTATCTAAACCCCAACCACCATTTATAAAACTTCAAATTGACAAAAAAAAAAAAAAACTTCACTGATCACTCCTATAAAAGCATGACTTGCCGCTTTCTCTCTATGAAATAAATCTGTCCGTATAAATACATGAATTATATTCGTCTCCACGTGTCAATTCTTAATTGGGTGACACTTCCATTATTATGGCTTCCACTAGATTGCAAGGCAAATAAACTCTCAACAACTTGTCCTTGTAACAAAACTCCTTTTAATTCAGTCAGCGTCTCGCAAGTAGAGCCACTAGTACACAGCCGGTGCTGCTGTTCGGCGATTAACCGGTGAAAAGAATGGACAATTTACTTAAGGATTTTGAAGTGGAACACAAGAATCCATCGGAAGTCGCCTTAAGAAGATGGAGAAAAGCTGTTTCTATTGTCAAAAATCCTAGCCGGCGCTTCCGCATGGTCGCCGATCTCGATAAACGATCTGAAGCCGAAGGCAAAAAGCGGAGCATCCAGGTTTCTTTTTAATTTACGCGTGTTTTATCTTGTGGTTACTCCACAACGGAAACTTAATAACTGTTTCTTCTTTTGATTTGAAACTGGCTGTGGCTGAGGTTTGACTAGTGGGTCCCACATGCTCATGCTGGATTTCTTGGCCAATGAATTGCTTACACGTTTACTGTTTGTCTTCTTGAAATGCTGACACGGAATTTCTTGAGTTTTCTAGGCCAGTTTTTGAGTTTTTTTGCGGTGGATTTACGTCAGTGCCCTCAGCATTTTGTTTTTCAAATGAAATGAACTTGATCCATTTCAAGAAATATATGACCACCAATATTTTCCCCATCAAAAACATTTATGTTCATAATTATTAATATTTAAAAAGAGATAAATAAAAATGAAGAAAATAGAAAAAAAATAAACGACATCTAATCTTACTAAAGTGAAAAGAATTCTTTCTTATTTATGTGTTTTTTTTTTATTGCTAGTGCCTCCTTGATATGATACTATTATAACTTTTACTTTTTAAAGCGTTTTTTTATAAAAAAAAAATTATTAAATTAATTATTTTTTTATGACTATGATATAATAATGTTAAAAAATTAAAAACATATTTTAATATATTTTTAATTAAAAACATATTGTATATTATATTATCAAACACACGTGTTATTGTAGTTTAAGCACCATATAATTTATTATATATAAATTTTATTAACTGATTACTTTTATCTTAATTTTTTAATTAAGAAAAAGATCTTATAAAAGTATAATTTGGATGGGTTTTTTAAATTGAAATAAAATCTAGATAGCTTGAGATGAGAGAATGCAGACCATCAATAATGTCTACGTGGAAAAAAACTTTTTTTATACAAAAGAAATTGCAACTTTTCTTTCCTTTTTCTTTTACTATAAAGAGCAGCCAACCACCAAAAGCAACCTTTTTTATTTTTCTTTCTGCTATAAATCCATGTGGTGCATGTATTCCATTCAAGATCCAAAAAACATAACCTTTTGTAATTTTATAAAAAAAAATATAAATTCCCTAATGATAAAATTATTACAACAATTTAATTTTTGCATTGACAAGAAAAGAAATTTCCTAAAAATTAACTTCACCTTTCCAAAACCAAAAGTATAAAATCAATAATGCATTGTGGCTCTATAACACATAATCAAATCTCAAGACTTTTCTTTAGTAGATTTTTTTAAGTATTTTTTTAAAATATATTAAAATAATATTTATTTTAAATTATTTTTTACATTATCATATTAAAATTATTTTAAAATATATAAAATATTTTAAAATTTTATTAATAAAAAACTCAACCTCTTAATCTAACCCATTAGGAAAACTTTTCAATGTTTTAAGGTTGTTATAACAAAAATATAAAAAATCATCTAAATTTAAAAGTTTAAATTATTAAATAAAATTTTCATATATGATTTATATTATTCTCAAACATACCTCACTTAAATAAAAGTATTTTTAAATTTCAAACTTGTACAAATTCATATTATCTTATACTTAATTTTTATCAAATAAATAGAAATAATGAAATAATATGATTTATATTATTCTTATCAAAGAACCATCTCAACTCAATAGTTTAAGTTATTAGGTAAAGTTTCAGGATATAATTTATATTATTTTCTAACATATTCTTTTAAGTAAAAACTCTTTAAAATTAAACTTATATAGGCTTATAATATCTTATTAATTTTTATCAAATAAATAAAAATAATAAAATTTAAATTTATAATTATTTAATCATTAAAATTTTAATATTATATTAAAAAATTATACCAACTCTTCCCATAATATAATTTTAAAGAGGTATATAATAATGGGCGTCCTAGCATCATTCTACCGTGATCTTTGCCCCACTTGATACCATTGTTTTTTTTTTTTAAATTAATTGTCATTTGTTGCCTCGTATCTGCAGTCCATTTATTGATCCAATTGCAGCCTTATTCCAGTTTATTATTCTATTTGAGGGGCTAATTATGTTTTCAGGTGTTTTTTAAAATTAAAATTATTATTTTCTAATAGTTTTAATATATTATTGTCAAAAGCTGATTTATTTTGACATATTTAAAATAAATAAAAAACTATTCTTGTGTCCTGAGCTCACCAAATGACATTACATCTACAATCTATTATTGTTGTTATTATATTCTGATACAATATTATAAATGCATGCGGTATCGACGCGGCCTGCAGAAGTACTTGATAGAATAACAATAATAGTCAAAAACCTTATCCTTTCCAAAGCTTCCACACAAATATTCCTCATCCTTTCTATCTCTACCATAGCTTTCCCTAGTTCCAATAACTTTTTATCTCTATTTACTCAATAAATTTAATTAATTTCACAATTTGTCGGTAAAATACTTGAAGGATACAATTAAATATAATTAAATGCTCAAATCAAAGTTTTTTTTCGAAGTATGATTATAATGGTATGATTAATGGTTCTGAAGAATATTAATCTAGCTTTTACAATTTTATTTAAGAAAAATATTTGTGCTGTGATTTGATTACTAGCTTTCATGTTCGAAAAGCTAGTATTCAATGTTCTTAGTTTAAAAACCTCAAAACAAGTAGGAGAATCTCTCCAAACTAAATTTTCAACTGCCTCGAGATTATGTATTGCTCTTAGACAACTTTAGATTATTATTCAAGAAAATCTTTCTTGCTTTGTCACATTGCTCTCTATATATGTCATTTTAGTCATTCTCTATAACATGTTTCAACAAGTTTTTATGAACTTTTATTTTTTGAAGTGAATTTTAAAATAAGAAATATAGAAAAATATTTTTTTTCCAAAACAACAAGTCAACTACTATTTTATTGTATAAAATGTTCATTCTTATATCTTAATAGATGGACTAATAAGATGTCCACTGGCTAGCTTGCCTATGGCACGCTCTCGTTTGACAATTTTTTGATGATGATGGAGATATTTTATTTATTTATTTAGTTTAGGAAGTCTTCTAATCTTGTAACTTGTAACAAGGAGTCCTAAAATTAAAATATAGCAGCAAAACAATAAATAATTTATTAAAAAAATAATATAAATTATATTTTAAAACTTTACTTAATAATTTAAATTTTTAAGTTGAGATTGTTCTTTATTATGATATTAAATTTATGTTGATCAAATTTATAAAATTAATAATACAAGATAATTTAAATCTATATAAATTTTAAGTCTAAAACATTTTTATTTTAAAAAATATTTTAAAAAATAATATAAATTATATATTACATCTCATAACTCATAACCTAAGTCGATAATATTATTATTTTTTGTTGAAAATAAATTGTGAGACCATGAACATGTCATTTCATTCATTTGAAGGGAGTTCATTGCTCATTTGGGAGATAAACTTTTGATCCCATTTCGAAATTGCATGTGTTGTAGGACAACAGAGCAAAATCAACTAAACACGAGAAATGAAGTAGGATGGGAGAACAAATTAAATCATCAACAATTGAGACACACAGGATCTGCTAGGAACAAATTAAGAGAGATGCCCTCGATCTTGACAAAACAATCCATGAGAGACACGCTTGATCTTGAAGGATTAATACAAGAGAAACACACTTAATCTTGGAAGTAAAACTCCACTTATTTTATTCAATTATTCAACCATGCTGATCATAACTAATGTTTATGTGTTTATTTACACGCCCTAAACCAAATAAAATAGGAAAATCTAAGAAGTCTTAATTCAACAAGAAAGCTAGAACTCTAGTTTAACTACTAAATAATGAATATTAATATTTCTAAATAATTAAATCTTGAACAATCATAAGTACCCAATTCCCATTGTTGTCTTCTCATTCCTTCTCGGTTGGAAAAAAAATCAGCCTTCGAGTTCTAAATTGTTGAAGTAGCAAAAACTCCATGAAGTTCATAGCGTGAAGAAACTTTTTGACAAAGACCTTCCAATATCTTTCTTTAATTAAGAAATCAATGTTCTTCTGAACTATAATATTGAGTTTGGAATGAACAAACAACAAAGTCAATGTGATCAACCTCCTCTTCGGATTCTTCGAAGAGAGAATCATCAAATTATTATTTTGTATAAGATTCGTTGCTTCAACTTCTCCATCCGCAAAATCATACTCATCTCTTGTGTAAGCATGACCGCATTATATTCTCTCTTAATTAAAGAAGTAACATGTTAGTTTTAAGAAGAAACATTGTTAGTAACTTCGGAGACCTTAACGTTGCTGATCAATGGTGTTTGATATCTATTTGTTTTTGTATTTAAAAAATTTTAAATTTAAATTTGAATCTCTTTTTACTTTAAATTAATTTTTTTAGTGTTTTAAATCGTTTTAATATACTGATATAAAATATAATTTAAAAAATAAAAATAAAATTATTATTATAAAATATTTATAAATAAAAAAATTTAAAAAAATAAATACTACTAGTCTCTAAAATACTCTCAGGATATACGAGAATCCAACCAGCAAGAGTAAGCTGGGCTCACTTCTCCTGTTCTTTAAGGATTAGACTTCGCCATTCATTATTATATTCTCTATTATATTCCTCTTCCTCCCAAGCCGGCAACTGTTTTTTTTTCCCTAACTGCTATAAACCGTGCCAATAAAGCAGCAGCATGTAGGAATAAATTATCACAATCCAAAAATAAAGAAATCCAGTTTGATAACGTAGACGGGAACAATCTTTCTTTCTTGCTCTTAAAAAAAAAAGCTATTAATTAACATGATAAAATAGTCTTTGCCTTGGGACAATTCTATACAGATCATTAATGAAATAAAAAAATAACAAGGTCAAAAAACCTATATCAAGTCTTGAAAAACTATATGCTAATAGCAAAACTATCTCTGTTTAGAATAGTAGCTATGTTGCTTTTTAAAGTATTTTTTATTTTAAAATATATTAAAATAATTTTTTTTTTATTTTTAAAAAGTTATTTTTGAAATTAATATATTAAAATATAAAAAAATAATCTTTTTAAAAAATACTGGTTAGTCAGTTATTTTAATTGCACATTTAATGATGACGAAGTAGACAAGAATTAAATAATTTAAAACTTCTGTCCCAACTTTTAATGCTTTTTTCCACAAGTTTCCTCTCAAAACAAACCAAGAGAAAGTCACAAGCAGAATTAAACCCATAAGGTTTTAAATTAAGCCAGATGATACTGTGGCTGCTTACTGCTAGCAACAGATATGATACATTGAGCTATAATCAAGTTGTTCTCTTGTGTTCGATTCTTTTGTTTTTGAATTATTTTTTTGAGAGAACAAGAATCATAGTTGAATTCCATGGTGGGTGCCAAATTAATGGAGGACACGACAGAGAAAAATTAATAAAATACGAAAATTAATGGAGGATAGAAGCAAAAAAATCATCAACAAGAGAGAGACACTCAATAATCTTGAAGGGAACAAATCAATAAAAACACCATCCATCTTTACAAAGAAACTAAGAGAGAGAGAGAGAGATACACATTCGATCTTGTAAACAATTTTTTTTATTTTATTTGATCATTCAGCCATCTTATAAGTTATAATTAATATCTAGTTGTTTCTTTATATGCCCTAAATAGAATAAAATAAAAAAATCCTAACAAAGTCCTAATTTAACTACTAAATAATAAATACTAATATTTCTAAATAATATAATCTAAAATAATCATATATTATTATTATTATTATTATAAAAAAAGCTAAAAGATTTAGGATAAATCCATAGCATTTTGTACTTTTTTTTTACCAAGACACAAATTATTATAAATTGCTCGGTAGAAAAAAATGCATTTTTTCATATGAAAGTTTATTTTGATCCCTAGGTTTTTTATTTTTATATTTATTTGCCCCTTTTAGTTTTAAGTGTGTATGTTTCAATTCTTAAACTTTATTTTTTTTCATATTTCAGTTTTCAAGCTCTAAAAAAATAAGAAAAAGTCATTGGTGTAAAAGAAAAGGAAAAAAAGAAAGAATTCAATGGACCACATTCTCAAAAAAATATTAATTGCAACCATAATTTTTTTTTTGGATGTGGTTTGATTTTCAATAACAATTTGAAAATTAAATTTTAAAGGTTCAGAAACTCGATCTTGATGTTCTGCTAATTAAAAATGACTGAAAAAGTATTACAACAAATAGCGTGTTGTTTGCCATCGTCTACCCAATTTTAAAAAGCAAAAAATGCCGAGCATGTCAACTTGGCCTTTTAGGCCCATGAAAGCTTGTGCTTTTCTTTTTAGAAATTGGGTGTGCGGGCCTAGCATCATAAGCCCATAAATAACATTTATTTTTAATTTAAAATTAATTTTTTAAATTAATAATTACAATGCTATGTAAAAATCATCCAACTATGTCATATATTTTAAATAAAGATGTTTTTATTTTGGTTATATTTGCAATAACTTTGTTAAATCATCTATGAGCGTAATATGCAATAAATTGAAAAAAAAAATCCCATATGAATATTCAATGACAACAAAATAGATATTTTTTTTGTTATTGTTAGTTTTTTATTTAGTATTGACATATTAATTACTCTTTTTTTTTTTCATATAGCCATAAAAACTATGAATACATTTTTTTTTAATTTTTTTTTGAAGCTTGCTTTTTAGATTATGAAAAGTTATATATATATATATAAAACATGCTACTAATAGAAAGACATGTTTTCATCAAAATAATAATGAAAATAATAAGGAAATGGGAGTTTTTCCTTTAAAAATATTTTTTTTCCTCTTGTAGTTTAAATCATTGAGATTCTTGAAAATATTTATTTTAATTACCTTGATTTTTTTATTAAAAGCAACATTGTTAATAAAAAAATATTTTTTTTTCAAAAAAAATTGAATAAGAAATGGCGAATTTGATTTAAATTTGTTTTTAGAATTTAAATCCTTATTTTTGTGAATGTTTATTTTAATTATAATAGAATTAAATAAAAACAATTGTTTGAAATTTGTCCCGGCAGCATCACGCGGCATAAAATATACTTAAAACTCCTACATAAATAAAAACCAAATGCCATCGCTGTTGCCCGTCATTCTCCTTCAATTACAACCATGGAATGATGTTTGCTGCATTGAGCATTGCTTTTCATGCTTTCACTTTATTTGTGAAGTTCCCTATCGCTGCTGCTGTGAGTGACTGATCATCACTAACTTCTTTATCTCCCTCTCAACCAGGAAAAGATACGAACCGCTC